>NW_026652566.1:13702-36239 GCF_009828535.3 Hylobates moloch
CCTGTAATCCCAGCACTTTGGGAGGCTGAGGTGGGCAGATCACCTGAGGTCAGAAGTTTGAGACCAGCCTGGCCAACAAGGTGAAACCCTGTCTCTACTAAAAGTCAAAATTTAGCTGGGCATGGTGGCAGGTGCCTGTAATCCAAGCTACTTGGGAGGCTGAGGCAGGAGAATAGCTTGAACCTGGCAAGTGGAGGTTGCAGTGAGCCAAGATCGCGCCACTGCACTCCAGCCTGGGTGGCAAGAGCAAAACTCCATCTCAAAAAAAAAAAAAAATCAAGTAGAAGACAACCCCCCAAAACAGTGGGCAAACGCCATAGCATTTCATACATTTCAAAGAAGAAAAAATATAAGTGGCTAATAAAGATATGAAAGAATGCTCAGGGAAATGCAAATTAAAACCATATTGAGGTAGCATTTGTACCCCTTAGATGCATACCCCTTAGACGGCCAAAAAATTAAAAGTTAGGTGGTATTACTTTCACACTGTTGGTGGCAGTGTAAATCGGCAACCCCTTTTTGGAATTACATAATTATATTTATAATATATGTTCTATATAATTATATAACGTTTATTTCATATTCATATTAAACAAGTATATGAATACATAATTGTGTATACGTATTATATATATTTATATATGTTATTACATAATTTATGAAAATCAATCCTGTTCCTGGAGAACATACCCCCCAAGAAAACCTCTTGCAGATAAGGACTGGGAAGCAAGTACAGAAATGATCGAAACAGTACAGATCAGGGGAGAACATGCCCAAGACCTGGAGAACTGATACTAAATTGTGGTTTATCCTTGCAATGGAACACTATATGGAAGTGAAAATGATTGAAATAGAGCTGTACACATCATCATAGACGGATTTCAGAAACAACGCTGAGTGAAAAAGTAAGTTGCAGCAGAATACATGCAATATAATAGTATTTTATAAAATTCAGAAGCCAAATTTTGAATATACTTTCTTAGCTATAAACGTGATAAAACTATAAAGAAAGGCACAGGAATGATCAACATAACACGGTGACTGAGGAGGGACACACAGGGGCTTCGACAGTACTGTCATTCTGTTCCTCAAGTTGGGTGGCAGGTTCACAGGTGGCCATTTCCTCATGCTTTCATGTTATACTCATTACATGATGACTATGTTATAATCATACTATATGTTATGCATATTATACATTATATTATACATATTTTATATGTAACAGTGTTTCGTAATATTTTAAGGAATGAGTGGAAATGGGCACATAATGTAGATATGCAGTGCCTAGCCATTAGTAGAGTCTCAGAATTATCAGATTCCAAGATAATTCCTACACAAAACAAGCAAACAAAGGGCATATTATCTAGAATGAAAAGACCATCCATATTCTAATAAACTGAGACAATCAAATAGGGAATCCCTCTTTTAAGGTTGGCATTTGTTATATGCTTGGAAGTGATTTGAAGCAGAAACTGGTTGTGAATAAATCTTCTCCTTATTAATAAAACAGAAGCTTGTTTTTAATGTCATATTATCCCTGCTGAGAAATTAAAAATCCTGGAGGTAGGCTGGGCATGGTGGCTCACACCTGTAATCCCAGCACTTTGGGAGGCCAAGGCAGGCAGATCACTTGAGGCCAGGAGTTCGAGACCAACCTGGCCAACATAGCGAAACCTCGTCTCTACTAAAAATACAAAAAATAGCTGGGCATGATGGCAGGCACCTGTATGTAGTCCCAGCTACTTGGGAGGCTGAGGCAGGAGAATAACTTGAACCCGGTAGGTGGAAGTTGCAGTGAGCTGAGGTCACATCATTGCACTCCAGCCTGGGCAACAGAGTGAGACTCCATCTCAAAATAAAAAAATAATAAATAATAATAAATAAATAAATAAATAAATAAATAAAAAATATTAAAATATTAAAATAGATATTATAAGTAAGATATTACTTATAACCTCAATCATTTATTAATAAACCTACATTTAATCCTTGATTTTATAATATCTTTCTATAGAGTTTCGTTTTGGTTTTGCTTTGTTTTTAGAAAAGACAGGTGCATTTACCCTCTTAGGGGGTGACCATTGGTATTTTAAGAAAGACATTTGCTGAGAATTCCTTAAATTTTTCTAATTTTCACTAGCCAGTGATGACATTGTCCCTTTTTTGCAGATAGCTTTGGAAGATGACGATACCTCCACAGTTGGCACCGTGTTGTTAAAAACATCCTTCGTCTGACCATTTATACATTTGGTTCTAAAGAAGGTGTTACCCTTAGATTCTTGGATCTAAGGAATGTATTTTATTCCTTAAAATACATTAAAAAATACATTATTCCTACGTTAAAATTTAAATTATGTAAATGCGGATAACAAAACTCTCTTAATCCTAAAGGTGCTTTTAAAATTCATGCATTTATACTGGCATGCAAATTGGCTACAAATTGGGAAGATTTTATTCTAAGTAACCAAATCTTAAGGCGCTAAAGCAAACCTGCTTTATAAAATACATTAATTCAAGGACTAAGCAATTCCTGAAAACAGACTGATTTACTGTGCTTCTTAATATTTCCTCAAACTAGAATATGAGTGATGGTGGTAGAAGGAGGAAGTAGCTCATACTTGGAGGAACAAACAGTTGCTGGAATATGCTTGTGGTTTAGAGCTTCTTTCAAAAATCCTGTTAACTGCAAAAGAAAGGAAGGACTAATATTTTCCATGATTTCAGTAACATCTTTATGAAGATGCTCCTTTTGAATGTGGTGCAGAAAGTTAGAAAACACTTAGGCATGGTATCTGGCATAGTGCCCCCAAGGGAGCATTTCATATACAGGCGGTCTGGGGCTTATGATGCTTTGACTTAAAATTTCTCAACTTTATGATGGTTCCAAAGGCGATGCACATTCAGTAGAAACCGTACTTCAAGTCCCCATACAACCATTCTGTTTTTCATGTTCAGGATGTTGTTCCCATAAATTACATGAGCTATTCAACACTTCATAATAAAATAGGATTTATGTTAGATGATTTTGCCCAACTGTAGGCTGATGTAGTGTTCTGAGTATGTTTAAGGTAGGCTAGGCTAAGCTCTGATGTTCAGTAGGTTAGGTGTATTAAAGGCACTTGACTTACGGTATTTTCCCTTCCTAATAAACCCATCGTAAGTCAAGAAGCACCTGTTTCTGATAGAGGTCTACCTTTACCAATTTAAATGGACAAATTTAATGTTCCTGTCTTGTTTTTAAATTGAAGAGCAACAGCAGATCTGAAATAAATACCACAGTTAGCTTTGCATTCTTCACTATTTATTGAACAGTTCAGAGGACAAGGAAGCAAAGAGAAACGCTCTGAGTGTGTCTTTGCTTGCCAGCTTCTTAATTGTCAACAATTCTACAGTGGCTTTCCTGTATTTTTCTGTTCCCTTCTCTGCTTTGGAGTCAGAAACTTCAGTTCAAATCCCTGCCATGACAACATAACAATCTATCAGCCTGTTTCCTCCTTCATAAATGATGGGTATAATTTCCATCTCACAGGATTTGTAAGTGTTAGAATTGATGTAATGAGGTAATGTATTAATACATACCACTTGCTTCAAAAATAATATGTGTCTCTTTCCACATGCTTCTCAGAACTCCAGTGCCACGATGGACAGAGTGAGCCACTTTCTTCACTGTCCAATATCAATTTGGGAATGGCAGCTTGCTGCGTTTGTATTTTCAGATTTAGTTAACATTACCTTCCATCAGTGAAATAGAATACTTAATCTTTATTATGTATTTCTCTCATTTTCCAATATCGTTAAAGTCATTTTATCACTATTTTAAAAATCAATTTTGTGAACTCTTGCTTTTGCATGGAGGAAAATGGGATTGGTCAAACATTGAAATGGGATGATTGGTTCTCTGATTTCTCTGTATTTAGTTCTACCACTAATAGCTTCAAGCTCTCTCCTAGGAAGACAGGACTCTGGGTATGTCCAAATGAGTAGACACTGTTAATGAGTTTTCTCTGTTGTATGCTGTAATATCTTTTTGAGTGTTCCAGAGAACTGAATAAAAGTAGAGCTCTCCATATTAACTAAATGATAATGGCTAACATCTGTGTGGTACTTTGCATATAAAGTGTTTTCACATATAACACTCATTCATTAATTTGTTAAGCATTTACTGAGCTCTGCTACATGCTATGCCTCTACTAGACATTAGAGTATAGTATACTGAAGTACTCCTTGACCTTGAGGTGTCATCATAAATTGACTTCCCAAGAAAGCCTTCTCCTCCTGCTTTGTTAAGTCACTCCACCCTTCTTATTATCTAGTACCATACTCTGTCTCCTTTACGATATTTTCTGTGCTGATTTCCTTAAAGGTAGGGGTTGTGTCAGTTTCTGCCACTTCTGTGAGGTCCTGACTGTAAGACCTAGCTATTGCTACGCCTCAAATGGGCACTCAATAAAACCAGTTGAGTGAGTGGAAGAATGGATGAAGGCAACATGCTCATAGGAAAGAGACAGGCTACAGATTCATTGCTACAGAATGTGATGGGTACTAAGGCAGAGAGGTGGGTTGAGGGCATTGTGTTCATCTGTTCTGAGCTGCTATAACAGAATACCACAGACTGGGTAATGTATAAAGAACAGGAATTTGTTTTCTCACAGGTCTGGATGCTAGGAAGTCCAAGATGAAGGCACTGGCAGGTTCATTTATCTGGTGAGGGTCTAGTCTCTGCTTCCAAGATGGCGCCTTGACTGTTGCATCCTTGAGGAGGGGGGGAAGAATGCTGTGTCCTCATAACAGAAGGCAGAAGAAAAAAGAGGGATGAACTCCCTCTTTCAAGCCCTTTTATAAGGGCATCTAATCCCATTCACAAGATAGGAGCCCTCGTGGCCTAATCACCTTTTAAAGGCCCCACCTCTTAATACCATCACATTAGCAACATGTAAGTTTTGGAGGAGACACATTCAAACCATAGCAGGTATAAAAGACAAGCATTTAATCAGACTGTTTGTCAGTTGATAATTTTTCCTTCCCTGCAGGAGACCTGTCTATGAGTGGCTGGGAGACCTGTTTAATTCTGGGGTTTAGAATTAAAATGGCCATCTGCCTGCAAGTAGAGATAAGCTGCATTCTCCCAAATCAGCTTTGTTCATAATAAAAGTAGCATTTTGGCCTCCATATTCTATACTCTTTATTGTCTATTTCTTAAACAGTTGACAACTTGGTTAGAAAGAGGCAGGCTATCTATTGCCCCATCCTCTACTGTTTTTTTTTCTTTTTTTGAGATAGAGTCTTGCTCTGTCACCCAGGCTGGAGTGCAGTGGCGTGATCTTGGCTCACTGCAACCTCTGCCTCCCAGGTTGAAGCAATTCTTCTGCCTCAGCCTCCCAAGTAGCTGGGATTACAGGTGTGTGCCACCATGCCTGGCTAATTTTTATATTTTTAGTAGAGAGGGGGTTTCACCATGTTGGCTAGGCTGGTCTTGAACTCCTGACCTCAGGTGATCTGTCTGCCTTGGCCTCCCAAAGTGCTGGGATTACAGGCGTGAGCCACTGCACCTGGCTTACTTTTTTTTAACTAAATACCTAATCATTATGTTATTATTTTGTCTATTATTGCTTTCCTTAACACATGTAAAAATAGACCAAACTGACATGATCATATTTTAGAAAAATACTATTTTCTTTCTTTGAAAAGGAAACAGAAAAAAAAGATAAATGACTTAAATTGTCTACTTATCATAACATAGAATTAGAAATCCCAGTCTTTGTGGCTGCCAAAAAAAAGGATAAATGACCAAAAAATGAAATCAAATAAAAACCTTTCATGACTCTTTTCCTATGAGTATTAATATGAGGAAACTTAATAGTTCTGAAAATAAAGATGTAAATTGCTGCAGAATGTAAAACAGGATAAAGTCACAATAGCCAAAATGTGGAAACAACCCAAATGTTCATCCATGGATGAATGGATAAACAAAATGAGGTATAGATGTACAATGGAATATGATTCAGCCTTGAAAGAAGTGCAATTCTTATATACGCTACAACATAGATGAACCTTGAGGACATTATACTGAGTGAAATAAGCCAGTCACAGAAGAACCAATATTATATGATTCCACTTATGTGAGACACCTAGAATAGGCAAATTCATGGAGACAGAAAGTAGTTTCCAGGGGGTGGGGGTAGGGGAGAGTAGAGAGTTAGTGTTTAATGGGTATAGACTTTTGTTTGGGATGATTTTTTTTGAAGTTCAGAGGATGGATAGTAGTGATGGCTACATAACAATGTGAATGTACTTCACACCACTGAATTGCACACTTAAACATGGTTAAGATGGTGCATTTTTTGGTATTTTACCATAAGAAAAAAAAATTGAGGGCCAGGCAAGGTGGCCTACATCTGTAATCTCAACACATTGGGATGCCGAGGCGGGAGAATCACTTGAGCCCAGGAGTTTGAGACCAGCCTGGGCAACATAGTGAGACCCCATCTCTTAAAAACAAATGGTGTGTGCCTATGGTCCCAGCTACTCAGGAGGCTGAGGTGGGAGGATCACGTGAGCCCATGAGTTCAGGCTGCAGTGATCTGTGATCGTGCCACTGCACTCCAACCTGGACAACAGAGTGAGACCCTGCCTCAAAAAAAAATTAGTATGATAAAGCACAGACCATGTATATAATAAAGACACTTCAACCATTTGAAGGAGTGTTCTGTTCTCAAGCCAGAGAGAATCACATATTATCCCAAAAAAACGCAGTTAGCAAAGCATCCAGGGAAGCTGAAAGTGTTGGTGTTTGGTGGCTGAGGTCAGTAGATGTGACTGCTCTGTTCATGGCACCCCATGGGTACTTATCATCATCTTCTTAGCCACCACTGACAGGGTCCTGCTTGACAGACTGACCCTGTGATGTGTATATCACATACATTATCACTGGATTTTTGAAAAACCTTATAAAGTAGACATTATTCCAATTTGTAGGAATTTAATACCTTTCCGAAATTTGCTAAGTAAGTGGTGCAGCCAGCACTTAAACCCTAGATCAGCAGATTCCAATAGTGAAGTACTTTTCTCAGTATATCCCAAGGATAGCTTTTAAGAATAATTGTGTGGATAATCTGGAGTAAAAGGAATAAGAATTTCTTCATTTAGGTTCAGTGAGATGCACTGACAAGATGACCACAAATGCAGGAATGTTGGAGTGGTAGTTAATATTTAGATGAGAAATCATTAAAGAGTGGAATAGCAATGTGAGTTTCTGGGGCTACTTCAGTAGGGCTTTTTGGAGCTGATTGAGGGGGCAAAAATTAAAGCCAGAAAGCTCAGTGGAGCAAATTTCATAGTGGCCACAGAGAAACAAAGTTTCAAAATGAGATGTTAAGTGAGAAACAGCAACTGAGGAGAGAAGTAATGTTTCCAGGATCACGAAGGGCGTAAGGAGAATTGTTCCTTTAGACTCTAGGTGAACTTGCAGTAATCCAAGGATTGGTGATTTAGGCCACTGAATTCTGGCTCTGAGTACATCTCTAATCCCTAAACCTTCCCCAAGAGGGATCAGGAGAAGAAAGGGGAGGAAGGGAGTCAGATGTGCCACATATCTGCTACTGAAAAATGCCTAGATGGGAAAGGAGTTTGAAATGTTGTCCTAAAATGAAGTTTCTGATTTAGATGGGCTGAATTTTACCATGTGTTCACTGTTACTACTGTGTAAAATCAAGAGATTTAAATGAGATTAAGATCTAATTGGCTTTCTGAGATATTGAAAACTAAGAACCCGGCTGGTCATGGTGGCTGACACCTGTAATCTCAGCACTTTGGGAGGCTGAGGCAGGCGGATCACCTGAGGTCAGGAGTTCGAGACCAGCCTGGCTAACATGGTGAAACTCTGTCTCTCTTATCAGTGAGAACCAAACCTGAGTCTGCAGGCTTAGGGCAGGGGCCCAGACAATGAGAGGGGCTCTTCTCTTTGAGACTTGTCATCTAGAACTCATTGTCACTGGAAGCCAGAGCCTAAATGAGCCTATCAGTTGCCTTGGGTTACAAGAACAAGTTTTCCTTAATTAATTAATTATTTATTTTGAGACAGACTCTTGCTGTGTTGCCTAGGGGCTGGAGTACAGTGGCACGATCTTGGCTCACTGCAACCTCCACCTCTGGGTTCAAGTGATTCTCCTGCCTCAGCCTCCCAAGTAGCTGGTACTATAGGCACATGCCACCACACCTGGCTAATTTTTTAATTTTTAGTAGAGACAGGGTTTCGCCATGTTTCCAGGCTGGTCTTGAACTCCTGACCTCAGGTGATCTGCCCACCTCAGCCTCCCAAAGTGCTGGGATTACAGGCATGAGCCACCACGCCTGGCCAAATCTTTTTACTGGGGAAGCCAAGTAGCAGTTCAGGGACTTGTGGCCACCAACCGTCTCTGAGATTCAAGGTCTGTTCTTTCTACTGGGGACAGAGATGGGCAGATAACCATGCAGACTTAAGGAGGAGCCATATCGATGGTTCAGCCTGGGAGGAAGTCTGAGCTAGCAGGAACTGGAGGAATACTTTCCCTCTGTAGGAATTCCTGCTCTACCTACTTTCTATAGGAGTAAAGTGCTCGTGATTTAAACCGTCTTGTCTGTACCTGTTATGTTATAAGGATGTGTTCATGGCCCTATCTGCTAAGAGTGAGTTGTTCTTATAAATAAAATAAAAATTAGTAAATTTATACACACACTATTTGTTATGCAAATCCTAAGAGTGATGTTCTAAAAAAAACAAATTTTGGAAGTAAATAAGTATATAAATAGGCTTTTTTTTTTTTTTTTTTTTTTTTTGAGATGGAGTTTCGCTATTGTTGCCTAGGCTGGAGTGCAGTCACGCAATCTTGGCTCACTGCGACCTCTGCCTCTTGGGTTCAAGTGATTCTGTTACCTCAGCCTCCTCAGTAGCTGGGATTACAGATGTCCGTCACCATGCCCAGCTAATTTTTTGTATTTTTTTTTTTTTAGTAGAGAAGGGGTTTCACCACCTAGGCTAGGCTGGTCTTGAACTCCTGACCTCAGGTAATCCACCTGCCTCAGCCTCCCAAAGTGCTGAGATTACAGGCGTGAGCCACCGCACCCAGCCAAGAAAGGTACTTTAGATAGTGCCAGAGTTGAGGATTTGGCCTGTGACTTACTGCAGTTGCCACACTGCAGTTTCCACACTGTGGCCTTAGAACAGTCTTATCCAGTCCTGAAACCCCAGTGCCTTGGAAACATCAGGACTGGTCAGAAGGACAGTAAGTCCTCAAGGCGCCAGCCTCTGCTCCTCCCCACAGATTGAGGGGTAAGTATTCCAAGCTCTCTGTAGGACCCATAACCTGGATGTGGACACCAAGTCCTGCTAGGACCTGCTCCCAGAAGAGTTGATCCCAGTCATGAAACTGCCCTGATGCCTTCATCCTGTATCAGCCTTGTGAGTAGCCGGTAGCTGGGACCACAGGGGCGCACCACCACACCTGCCTAGTTTTTTTTGTTGAGACGGGTTTTGTCATGTTGCCCAGGCTGGTCTGGAACTCTTGAGCTCAAGTGATGTGCCTGCCTTGGTCTCCCAAAGTGCTGGGATTACAGGCGTGAGCCACCACGTGCAGCCCAATTTGTGATCTTTTATGCATTGTTTCTCTCATGTGGCGTGTTTTCAAGGTTTATCCAACTTGCAGTGTATTAATGCTGAATAATACTCCATTGTGTAGATATACTGTATTTTTATTTTCTAAATTTTATTTTTAATTGGTACACAACAAATATTTGTACATATTTATGGGGTACAGATGATATGTTGTTACCTGCATAGAATGTGTAATGACCAATCAGGGTATTAAAAGTATCTGCCACTTTGAGTATTTGTCATTTCTATATGTTGGGAACATTTCAAGTCCTCTCTTAGAGCTATTTTGAAATACACAATACATTGTTGTTAACTGTAGTCACCCTACTCTGCTGTAGAACATTAGAACTTGTTCCTTCTGTCTAACTGTATTAACCAACCACTCTTCCCTGCCACACTTCCCAGCCTCTGGTATCTGGTATTTTTGTAGAGATGGGGTTTTGCCATGTTGGCCAGGCTGGTCCTGAACTCCTGATGACCTCAGGTGATCCGCCTGCTTTAGCCTCCCAAAGTGCTGGGATTACAGGCATGAGCCACCACGCCTGGCCTTTTTTAAATGTTTATTCCACATTGTGTCAGTCCTCGCATGTCTCCTGGGATCCATCTGACATGTAATCTGTTGGTTTTCCAGCAGTAATAATTTCACATAAAATCCTAAATCTGACCTGAAATATTTTCTCTTCTCTTACTGATTATCTTTACATCGATATTAACCATTTTGATATACTGAGATATAATTCAGTTGGTTCATGACTGTGCCAATAGCTCCATTTTTATATACAAATAGACATGCCTAAATCCAGTTTTTTTTGTAGGCACATTTTATTTAATTAATTTTTAACTTTTAGGTTCAAGGGTATATGTGCAGGTTTGTTATATATGTAAATTTTGTGTCATGGGGGTTTGATGTACGGATTGTTTTGTCACTCAGATGATAAGCATAGTACCTGATAGGTAGCTTTTTGATACTCACCCTCCTCCCAGCCTCCAACCCTCAAGTAGGCCCCAATGTCTGTTGTTCCCATATTTGTGCCCATGTGTACTCAATGTTTAACTCCCACTTATAAGTGAGAACATGAGGTATTTGGTTTCTTGTTCCTGTGTTAGTTTGCTTAGAATAATTTTTAAGCTGGAGCTGGATGGCCTCCAGGCTTTTAGGCTTTTAGGCTGGATTGCTGCAAAGGACATGATCTTGTTTTTATTTTATGGCTGCATTGTATTCTATGGTGTATGTGTGCCACATTTTTTTTGTTCAGTTCACCATTGGTGGGCACCTAGGTCAATTCTGTGTCTTTGCTACTGTGAATAGTGCTGCAATGAACATATGCGTGCGTGCGTCTTCATGGTAGAATGATATTTATATTCCTGTGGGTATATACTCAGTAATAGGATTGCTGGGTCGCAGGGTAATTCTCAAGTTCTTTGAGAAATCGCCAAACTGCTTTCCATAATGGCTGAACTAATTTACGTATCCACCAGTAGTGTGTAAGCATTCCCTTTCCTCTGCAACTTTGTCAGCATCTATTTTTTGGCTTTTTAATAATAGCTATTCTGACTGGTATGAGATGGTATCTCATTGTAGTTTTGATTTGCATTTCTCTAGGATTAGTGATGTTGAGCATTTTTTCATGTTTGTTAGCTGTGTGTATGTCTTTTGAGAAGTGTCTGTTCATGTCCTTTGCCCCTCCCTTTTTTTTTTAGTGAGGTTGTTTGTTTTTTGCTTGTAAATTTGTTTCAGTTCCTTATAGATTCTGGATATTAGACTGTTGTCAGATGCATAATCTGTAAATATTTTTTCTCATTCTGTAGGCTGTCCAGTCTGTTGATAGTTTCTTTTGCTGTGCAGAAGCTCTTTAATTAGGTTCTACTTGTCTGTTTTTGTTTTTGTTGCAATTGCTTTTGGCATCTTTGTCATGAAATCTTCACAAGGTCCTATGTCAGAATGGTATTTCCTAGCTTATCTTCCAGGGATTTTATAGTTTTAGGTTTTACATTTAAGCCTTTTATCCATCATGGGTTGATTTTTGTTTGTGGTGAAAGGAAGGGGTCCAGTTTCAATCTTCTGCATATGGCTAGTCAGTTATCCCAGCACCATTTGTTGAGTAGGAAGTCCTTTCTCCATTGCTTATTTTTGTTAGCTTTGTTGAAGATCAGATGGTTGTAGCTGTGCAGCTTTATTTCTGGGTTCTTTAACCTGTTCCATTGGCCTGTGTGTCTGTTTTTGTACCAGTGCCATGCTGTTTTGCTCACTGTAGCCTTGTAGATGGTTTGAAGTCGGGTAGTGTGGCATTTCCAGCTTCATTCTTTTTGTGCAGGATTGCTTTGGCTATCCTCCACATAGCTAGCCAATCACAAGTTGTGCTAATTTTTTCTGCTGTTTCTCAAATCTGTCTCTCCTCTCAATTCTTACTACCACCCTGGTTTTTCAGGCCCTCAACATCTCTCACCTAAGCTGTGTAGTAGCCTCCTAACTGATCCCTGAGACTTCAGTGTTGCCCTCTCTCCTCACCACTGAAAGAAAGACTACATAAAACAAAATTATCAGGAGACTTCCCTTCTTAAAATCCCTTTTTGACTCTCTATTGCCTATTAAATAATGCCTGTACTTCTTAATATACTGTACAGGCATCTCCTGTTAGTCCCTGCTCTACATTTGTTACTGCAGTAATAGGTAAATGTTTATAATTTCCCCTGAAGTCCCTCTGCTATTCAATGCTTCCGTGTATTTGTTCATTATGATCTTTTTCTCTGAAACTCGCTCACCACTTTTTCTCCTGCTTTATTCTTTATTGTCCTTCACGCCCAAGCTCAAGCATCATCTTTTTCAGAAAACCTACTTTGAAGTTCCAGAGTGGACCAAGGGCCACTTTTAATTCTCCCTATAGTGTTGATCTCTACCTTTTCACTTTAAACATACTTTTAAACCTGCTTCCTGAGTATAAAGTTTGTTATAATTTTAATATTTGTATTTTTCTATGTCTTTTTCTTCTCTTTATGGTTTCTGTTGACTCCTGCTTATGGTAGTTTGACTCTTCAACTCTGTTAAATTTTAGAAATAGCTCATATTTGTCTAAACTTTAACTTTGGGTATCCTGAGAGACTGGAATAGAGATGATTTGCCTGGTTTGTGCTTGGTTTTGGAAGTAGTACCAATCAGGAACCATTCTAGTTAGATTTATTGGTTTGAGGTTTCTTGGACTATGAATATGGTGTAAATTCACATTCCAGCCTAAGAGTAAAGCTGGTTAGAAAACATTAGGGAAGACTTAAAATTACTAATGTTTTAAAATCCACTGCCTGCAGACTGATTTGCTTATTGGTTCACTTGTCATATCCTTCCAACTTTGTCCTTTCTACTAAATATATAGCCGATTTTGGTCCCTGGATTTATATGGAGGTCTCAGACTCAGTTCCCTACTTTGTCAGGTTTAAATCCTATGAGTCAGTTAACCAGAAAAATTCTAGATCCCAGCATTGCTGAACAGATTCCCAGGAATGTGTCAGAGTATTTCAAAGTCCCCTATTGACATCTCATTCCCAGCTTTTTAAAAAAGAAAGTATTTTGACGTTCCTATTGATTGCCCCAATTCCTATTTACTACCTCAGGCAGCCACAATGTTAACTAACAAAGCTCTAGGGTTTTGGTTTTGGCACCCTTCCAGGGCATCTCTGGCTTCTATGTTGACTGATGACTTTAGTTCCACCTCTAGACTGTGTGTGGTGTGTGTAATCATTTTGTACTTCCTTCACATTTTGCGAGTTCAGAAATATATTTAAAAGTGTATCTGGGGCTAGGCATGGTAGCTCATGCCTGTAATCCCTTTGGGAGGCTGAGGTGGGAGGATAACCTGAGGTCAGGAGTTTGAGACCAGCCTGACCAACATGGTGAAACCCCGTCTCTACTAAAAATACAAAAGTTACCTGGGCTTGGTGGCATGCACCTGGGATCCCAGCTACTAGGGAGGCTGAGGCAGGAGAATCACTTGAACTTGGGAGGCAGAGGTTGCAGTGAGCCAAGATTGCACCACTGCACTCCAGCCTGGGCAACACAGCGAGACTCTGTTTCAAAAAAATAAATAAAAAATAAAAATAAAAGTTATTTGGAAGTGATGTCACTAAAAATGGCAAGCTAGGAACCTTCAAAAATTCCTTTATTCATAAAAGCAGCTGGGAAAAATAAAAGCAACTTTTTCAGATCTCTGGAAAATATCCAAAGGCTTCCTGCAATCTTGGGAGCATTTATTCAAGAATGTAAGCTGAATTTTGGTGGGAATAGTGAGCTTTGTAGTGTTCTTACTTTATGCTCATTATATCCTCCCAGCTCCATGGTAGCCTTGAAAACCAACATCCTACAATCTTGGTGAAAAACAAGCTCCTGGGAGCCATAGAAAGGAACAAAAGGGGGTTGGGACTCATTCAAAGCCTTATTCCCAGAGAAATGTCATTATGTGACCTGACTAGGAGGTCCAAGGAAGACCCCACGCACAAGGCTATCTTTATTTGGCCTGACTTAGAGCTCCCCCAGCCTTTGTTCATATTTGTTGAAGACAATCAGAGGCAATTGCTGAACATAATGGCTACCTGGGTATAGATAAGTTGAGATACACAATATGCTAACAAAAAATGTAAACAAAGGCTGGGCGCAGTGGCTCATGCCTGTAATGTCAGCACTTTGGGAGGCCAAGGCAGGCGGATCATGAGGTCAGGAGATCGATACCATCCTGGCTAACGTGGTGAAACCCCGTCTCTACTAAAAAAAATACAAAAAAATTAGCTGGACGTGGTGGTGGGTGCCTGTAGTCCTAGCTACTTGGGAGGCTGAGGCAGGAGAATGGCGTGAACCTGGGAGGCAGAGCTTGTAGTGAGCCGAGATCACACCACTGCACTCTAGCCTGGGTGACGGAGTGAGACTCCATCTAAAAAAAAAAAAAAGTAAGCAAAACAAAACAAAGAAAAAAACAAATGCTGAGAGTACTAAACCTGCTTGCTGTCAGAAGACATTTCTGTTCATGTCTTCCACCTATAAATTTAATGTCTTTTCCATCTCAACTAAGTACTTATGCACTGTAGCTGTAACTTTTGCAGCTTTTGACAGCAAAACTGGCACAAATTTCTTTGTTCTTCTTCACAATTTTATGAGTAGAGGATTTTTCCTTACTGTAAATCTTAGCAACCTCGGCCTATAATATTTTTCTTTTCTTATGATGTCAGAGACTTTCACCTTTTCACTTAAAGGAAGCACACTGTGGCTTCTCTGGCATATCCAAATTGCCAGGATAATTACCATTGCATATTGGGCCAATTATGAAGTGAAATAAGGGTTATGTGTATACCACCCCTGTGATGCCATGACAGTTGGTGTGATAATCAAGATGGCTACTAAGGGTCTAATGAGACTTATTAATCAAGAATTCTGTATGTAGCAAAAATATCCTTCAACATTGAAGGAGAAACACAAGGCATTAAGTATCTTAGGACATTTAAGACATTCCTTGGTAAACAAAACTAAAAAAATTTGTTGCTTGAAGACATCTCTATAAGAAATACTAATGGGAGTCATTTAGGCTGAAAGGAAAGAATACTAGGTAGTAACTCAAATCCACATGAGGAAATAAAGAGCTGAGAAAGATAACTATATGAGTAAATATAAAAGGCAGTATAAGCATAAAGTGGTTCTCATAAATGGGTTGATGAACATAGAGCATATGAAGATATGGTTTATAAGGCATTAACAGCACAATGGAAGAGAGAGGGAATGGAGCTACATAGGAAAAAGTTTATGTATACTCTTGTAATTAAGTTGGTATTAATATGAACTACATAGTTGTAAATCAACATGTTAATTGCAATATCCAGGGCAACTGCTAAGAAAACAACTCAAAAATGTAGTAAAAGAAGTGACAAAGAAATAAAAATTGTACACTACAAAACTATTTAGCATAAATCTTACTTTATCAATTATTGTATTAAATGGAAATTTCTCTCCATTTAAAAGGAAGAAATTTGCAGAATGAATTAAAGGACACGATCCTACTATATGCTGTCTATAAGAGACATGTTTTAGACCAAAACTCAAATAGGTTAAAAGTAAAAGTATAGAAAAAGATATAACAAGCAAACAGTAACCAAGAAACTAACTAACTAAATAAAGAGATGGAATCATGATAAAAAATCAGAAAAAAAAGACTTAAAGGCAAAAATTTTTATTAAAAACAAAGAACATTTTATAATAATAAGAGGATCAATCCATCAAAAACATATAACAGAGCCCCAAAGTACATGAAGAAAAAATTGACAGAATTGAAGGGAGAAACAATTCAGCAATAATAGTTGAGGACTTCAATTCCCCACTTTCATTAATAGCTAGACAATTGGGCAGAAAATCAATAAGAAAATGTAAGACTTGAATAATACTGTAAACCAACTAGATTTAACAGATATCTATAGCATTCTCCATCCCCCAGCAACAACAGAGTATACAGTCTTTATAAGTGCACATGGAACATTCCCTAGGAAAGACCATATGCTAGGCAATAAAAGAACTCTCAATAAATTTTAAAAGATTTAAATCATACAAAGCATGTTCTCAACTGCAGTAAAATGAAGTTAGAATAGTAAGAGAAGGAAATTTGGGAAGTTCACAAATATATGGAAATTAAACAATGTACTCTTAAATAATCAATTGGTCATAGAAGAAATCCAAGAGAAATCAGAATATATTTTGAGATAAATGAAAACAAAAATTCCACATCTCAAAACTTATGGAATGCAGCTAATGCCATGCTTAAAGGGAAATTTATAGGTGTAAATTCTTACATTAGAATGGAAGAAAGATCTCAATCAATAATTTAACTTTCCACCTAAAGAAACTAGAAGAGCAAACTGAAACCAAAGCAAGTAAAGCAAGGGTATAATAAATGTTAGAGTGAAAATAAATAAAATGGCAAGCAGAAAAATGATAGAGAAAATAAACAAAACCAAAAGTTATTTGAAAAGATCAACAAAATTGATAGCTTAGCTAGCCTGATCAAGAAAAAAAAAGAAAAGAACTCAAAAATGTGGTAAATAACTTAGGTAAATAACAACAACAACAAAAAACCTAAACCCTTAGATAATCTGGTAAAGTTTATGAAAAACCAACAGCTAACATTAAACTTAGTGGTGAAAGTCTTAAATCTTTTCTTGTAAGACGAGGAGCAAGACAAGGATATCTGCTTGCTTTTTCTGTTCAACATTGTACTGGAGGTTCTAACCAGGATAATTAGACAAAAAACAAAACAAAACAAAACCAACCACAAAAAAGAAATAAAAACCCTCTAGATTGGAATGGAAAAAGTGAAACTCTATTTTTTGCTGATAAATAATGTTGTATATAGAAAATCTAAGGAACCCACAACAACAACAACAAACCTGCTGGAGCAACAATTGAGTTCACAAAAGATATAAGATCAATGTGCAAAAAATTAGTTATATTTAGAAACATTAGCAATGAGTAGGCTCAAAATGAAATTAAGAAAGTAATTTTATTTACAATAGCATTAAAAAAAAGACTAAAACAAAAGAAATGTAAGACTACAAAACGTTATTGAAAGTGATTAAGACCTAAATAAATGGATACACATTCTGTATTTATTGAATGGAAGACATTACTATTAAGATGACAGCACTCCACAAATTGATCTACATGTTCAACTCAGTTCCTATCAAAATCCTAGCTTCTCTTTTTGTAGAAATTGACTTGCTGATCTAAGATTCATTTGAAAATGCAAGGGACTCTGAATAACCAAAACAATCTTGAAGAAGAACAATGAAGTTGCAGAGACCACACTTGATTATTTCAAAACTTACTATAAAGCTATAGTGGTTAAAATTGTGTAGTACTGGAATAAGGATAGACATGTAGATCAATCGAATAGAATTGAGAGTCCAGAAGTAAATCCATACATTTAAGGTCAATCGATTTTCCACAAGGTACCAAGACTATTCAGTGGAAATGAACATCTCTTCAGCAAGTGGTGCTGGAACAACGGGATATCCACATACAAATGAATGAAGTTAGATCTTTTTGTCACGTCATACAGAAAAATTAACCTCAAATGGAAGAAATATCTAAATGTAAGATCCCAAACTATGCTCTTAGACAAAAACGTAGGTGTACATTTTTTATGATATTGAATTAGTTATGATTTCTTTTTTTGCCTTTCCTTTTATGTGGAACAGGAAAGCTAGAGGGGTTTAGAGTTGTCTTACTGCTTTTCCCCTATGTCAGACAAGGCCCTGATAAAGCAGTTTTTCTTTAGAGCAGGTCTTTCACACAGAGAATAGAATGCTCTGGGCATATTTCAAAATGGTTGCTGTACCCACTCACTCTCCCTATCCTCCAATTAGGGTATATTTTGAAATGGTTGCTTTTCCCTTTGCCTTGTGTAAAGAGCCTGAGGAAATTTTCTTCAGCCTTCATCATGAGAACCTGGTGGGGTTTCTGGAAGTAAAATTCATGAAAGTATAAGGGGCCCCCAAGACGGGACTCCAACAAGTTTTTAACTCTCAAGCGAGTTCACACTCAGCCACCAGTAAATTTATTGATTACCATTGAAGTGTTCCTACCAATTACTGGCTCTGTAGCTTCTGCTCTCAGGTAAACTGTGATTTTCTCTAGTCACCCATCTCTCTAGTTTTTGAGGAAGTGGTTTCCCTGTGACCTCTATTCTTGGACAGATCTAAGAAAAGTTGTTGATTTTCAGTTTGATTATCTTTTTTTCTGTTGTGAAGATGGGAGTGATGACTTCCAAGTTCTCTACATGTTGGAGTGGGAACTGGAAGACCTAATTAACTTCTTAAGAAACTGTCAAACTGTTTTCCAAAGTGGATCTAGCACTATACATTCCTGGCATTGTATGAGAGTTTCAGTTTCTCTCTATCTTTGTCAACACGCCATCTTTCTAATTTTAGATATTCTAATAGGTATCTAGTGGTTTCTTATTGTAGTTTTAATCTGCATTTCTCTAATAGCTAGTGATGATGACCATTTTTTCATTTGCTTATTTGCCAGTTGCAAATCTTTATGAGTGAAGTATCTTTTCACATATTTTGCCCATTTTTCAAAAGTTGGGTTGTTTTCTTACAATTGAAGTTTATTTTTTCTTATACTCAAAATTTTAATTGACACATAATAAATTGTACATATTTATGAGGTACAATGTGATGTTTCAGTACGTTTTACATTGCATGATGATCAAATCATGGTAATTAGCATATCCATTGCCTTAAGCATTTACTATTTCTTTGATGTAAGAATATTCAAAATCCTCTCTTCTAGCTAGAATATAAGTGTATTTTAAATGTACAACTATTTGTTTTCTCACAGTCCTATAAAATGATAGCTTGAGTCAATGAGGTATCCCCCCAAGTCCTATCAACCTCGTCTATTTTAGTGAAATTGAATATTGTCTAGAAAACACTAAACATAGTTATTCAGAGAGGATAACTGAGCCCTCTGGTTATTCTCTCTAACCCACAAAGGAAGTTAAACACTTGATGTAAACTTCTTCATCAGAGTAAATAAGAAGAATCCCCTCCATTACATACAAAAGAAAAAATAACTGGAGAGATAGTCTCTGCTGTGAGGTTATTATCCTGTGGTCTTTGGTTTTGGTACATTCTCCCCCACCCCATGCCCTTCTCCCTCATCTTTAATGAGTATCTGTATATATGGCAGAACAGCATGTTTTTAAGTCTCTGCAGTCTTGGACCAAGCTCCTTCTATTCCCTACTCTACAAGAATCACAAGAGCACCAGGATTCTGTTTGGGGTTGCCATGGACACAGAGGTCGTATTACATAACTGACTTATTCTCAATACAAGGTAAAGACCTAGAGGTGAGGTCTCTGAGCACGGGAGTCCCATCCCATCCTCTGGCCTCTCTGTTGGCTAATGCTGTCCTCTCATCCTCATCAGGAGAATTAAAATCATGTAAAGTTTTGGTGGGGGAACTAGATGGTGGTCTCTGGGGCCTATAGACAGGAAAGTTTGCTTATACCCAGCTGGGGGGACCACTAATGGACATTCCTTTCCCCTCCCAGGGACCTTACAGAGTCCTCTTACCCTCAGGGTACTGGGGGACAACCAGTGAGTGTAAGGCCAAATAGCAATAACCTTGTTACTTGCCAGGAATTGGGTCAAGATTTGATTTAACAAGCTTGGTTTTGGGAACTAAAAAATGAAAAAAGGAAAAGCCATAATCTTGAAAGTCAACAAGAGAGAAAACTGCTAACAGGATCTTGATTAAATTTCTCCCTCTTAGAGAATGTTATACTGAAGACACAAGACCTCAGACTTGTGTTATTGTAGCAGCTGAACTGACCCCAGGCTCTTCTGACTGGCAATGGCGCTGGAAGCAGTCTGATCTATAGGTAAGCAGGTCCAGGGCTTACAGGGAGAAACTCCCAGAAATCCAGCTCTGCCTTGGGTTGCCCTGGTTCACGTCCAAAGATGTGCTTGGGCCACGTCTCTGGAGCACAAGGTGGTAGACTGAGAGTTTTGATATTTCTGCTCCTACTGCAGGTGAGCTGGTATAACTCTGAAGGTATGGAATTTGCTGTTGTCTGTGACCCAGCAAATAAAAATAGAAAAATAATTAGATAGAAAAATAATAGAAATAGAAAAAATTTAAAAAACAAACCAAGTCTCATTCTATGCCTGTTAATGTCCTTAAAAATATGACATTTTAGGCAGTGTAATAATATGCATATACTGGTCACTTTAATCTTTCCTACAGGGGCGGCTGGTTGCCCTAATGGTGGATGCTTTGTTCAAGGATGGTGAGCTAGTGTTCAGCTCAGGAAGCCACTCCACAGAGATGGCCACCAAAAGGGCTTCTGTGGTCCCATCTCAATTAACACCTGAAACATTGTCAATTATTACCGTGAAGGTCACAAATGGGTTTTTATTAGTGAGATTGGTGGCTTACAAAGCAGCATGATGGATGTTACAATTATATGACATTTTAAGATCTGTGAATCAACTAAAGTGTTTTGGAGACAGTCCACCCTCGCATAAACAGGATAAAGGTATATGAGGGTGTCCTGTAGTGTATATTTAGAGACGACACCCAAGGCTTGATCCTCATATGGTCCTATCTCCAGGAAGGTTTAGGAAGATTTTGACCTCTGGAACATTAGGAATCTGTTGAGAATGAAGCTCTCATGCTCGGAGCACCTAAAGTACAGAAAGCTTACAGAAGCTTATGTACTGTGCGTGCTTGCTACTGAATGTTTTGTTAAATGAATATCTATCTGTATGTGTGGCAGATTTGATCGGAGACCTACTTTTCATTATAACCTGGTAGCATGATTATAAAGGTGTAGCTAACCTTCACCTAACTCAGACTTCTGTGGTTGCTCCTATCTACCAAAAAGTGTTTAAGAATTCTGCATGACCACTTCAGTTTAGGACAGTTTGCAATTCTCACCTTCCTTAGAGGGTAATTTAGCTAGCTACTTATTCATGTCCCATGAGGGAAGTCATTCTGTGCCCCAAAGCAGCTTATCAAAGCATTATTTCAGACTTCATGCAATACTCTCCCTGAAAGGAGTTCGGGTAACATCTGTGGATGTCTCGTGCCCTTTTTGGAGATTAGTTTCCCAAGGAACTTGCTTAGCAATCCTGGCTTGTCACCTGAATCTGGAATAATTTGAGTATCTTCCAGTTCTCTTCCTCAGTAGAGGATGTCTGAAAAATCCAGTAATCATTTAATAAGGCTGCTTATGTCAGAAAGTCAAATTCTTACCTTTTTGGTGTTTTGAACATTTTCCCCTGTTATGATTTATTAGTGTATTCTGCATAGATAATCCAATTATTCATCCTGCTGAAAAGTAGCGGATGCCTATAGATGCCTTTCTTTTTGTAAAAGGTATTGTTTTTCCTGAGACCTGGATGAATTTCCATGAGCCATTCAAGGACATGAGAACACCCACTTAGAACTTAAAAGGTTCCCCTCATGGCCCTCAGACCAGGCTAACGAGATTTGATAATTTGAACTCTGGCGCTCCTTTCCTCACAGGCTGAAAGATGAGCACAATATTAATGTCTATCCGTGCTTAAAGGTTTGAGCTATTGATCAGAGTCCAAAATTAGTTTGTGTAGGAGAACTTTTCTTAAAGACATAAAAAGATACCATTTAATATATTGTTTCCAAAATGTTTTTCTCACACATTTCCACTGTGAGAAAGAGGTTCTGTGGTCAAATAAGAAACCTTAGCACACTCTTAGAGAATCCCAGTTTTTATCAGCAGCAAAAAAAGGTATATGATCAGTTTCTTAAACTTATTTAAACGTTTGAAAAGTTAGAAAATTGTGGTGAAGAGCATTAATTCTTGAGTCTTGGGAGTGTATTACCTTGATGAGAATGTTTGTATATTTGAAACTAAAAATATGTATCAGTTTATATTGCCACATACTGATTTTTATGGCATAATATATGGTGTAGAGAGCAGGTTGTCTAAAAACCAATATTTGCAAAATGCTGAATATTCAGCATGGTTTTATGAAGTTGACAGATGTGGAGTGTATTTTGCATGTGTCTTAACTAACAGATGAGGAAATGAAGTTGCAGAGAGATTGAATTAGCCAAGCCAGGGGTTTCGGTGCTAGGAAGTCTTGATATTGGAAAATATAGCCACATAACTTTAAATAAATGAATCCAGACAAAAAGAAAACAAAATCATTGTAAACACATAATCCACTTTAAGTTCATAAAATGTTTTAAACATAATTAAGGCTATGCTTGACTTACCTACTTGTTTATTTCCTACCAAGGATGACCAGGAACTAGCCATTGATATCGAAACATTCATTATTCTTACATTTTCTTTCTTTTTTCTGTGTCCTCTCTCTCTCTCTCTCTCTCTC
>NW_026652567.1:0-36168 GCF_009828535.3 Hylobates moloch
GAGTCTCGCTCTTTCACCCAGGCTGGAGTGCAGTGGCGCGATCTCAGCTCACTGCAGGCTCCGCCCCCCGGGGTTCACGCCATTCTCCTGCCTCAGCCTCCCGCGTAGCTGGGACTACAGGCGCCTGCCACCTCGCCTGGCTAATTTTTTTGTATTTTTAGTAGAGATGGGGTTTCACCGTGTTAGCCAGGATGGTCTCGATCTCCTGACCTTGTGATCTGCCCGCCTCGGCCTCCCAAAGTGCTGGGATTACAGGCGTGAGCCACCGCGCCTGGCCAAGGCTGACTTTGCGTATAGTCTATCTTGGTGCCCGTCCCATGTGTGCTGGAAAATATCTGTTAATCTGTATTCTGCTGTTGTTAGGTTGAGTGTTTTACAAACATCAGGGCCAGTCAATTGGTTACATTGCTCAAGTCTTCTATATCCTTAGTGATATTTTTTGTATACTTCTATCGATTACTGAGGAGTATTAGAACTCTCCAGTAATCCCAGCAGTTTGGGAGGCTGAGGCTAGTGGATTGCTTGAGCACAAGAGTTTGAGACCAGCCTGGGCAACGTAGCGAAACCCCATTTCTACAGAAAAATACAAAAATTAGCTGGATGTGGTGGTACACGCCTGTAGTCCCAGCTACTTGGAAGGCTGAGGTGGGAGAGTCTCTTGAGCCTGGGAGGTGGAGGCTGCAATGAGTGGAGATGGTGCCATTGCCCTCCAGCCTGGGCGACAGAGCAAGACCCTGTCTTGCTTGAGAGAAAGCTCCAGCTATAGCTGTGAGTTTATTGTCTTTCAGGTCCATCATTTTTGAAATTCTGTTACTAGTTACATAATGTATTTAGGATCATTAGGTCTTCTGAACAAGTTGACTACTTTATCGTATCAAATATCCCTCTGTATTCCTGATAGCATTCCATGGTCTGAAGTCTTTGTCTTACATCAGTAGTGCCACTCCAGGTTTGTTTTGTGTTTGCATGGGTGTATTTTTCCATCTTTTTACTGTTAATCTGTGTCTTTGTAACTAAAGTTTATTTCCTATAGACAGCATATGGTTGGATCTTTTTTTTTGTTTGTTGAGATGGAGTCTCTCCCTTTGTTGCCCAGGCTGGAGTGCAGTGGCATGATCTTGGCTCAGTGCAACCTCTGCCTCCCGAGTTCAAGCGATTCTCCTACCTCAGCCTCCCAAGAAACTGAGACTACAGGCGCACGCCACCACGCCCAGCTAATTTTTGTATTTTTAGTAGAGACAGGGTCTCACCATGCTGTCCAGGCTGGTTTCAAACTCCTGACCCCGAGGCCCGCCTCAGCCTCCCAAAGTGCTTGGGATTAGAGGTGTGAGCCACCATGCCCGGCCTTTTTTTTTAAATCCAGTTTGACAATGTTTGCCTTACAAATGGTCTAAATACCTCAATTAAGGTTAATGTAACTATCAATGTGGCAGTGTAGCTCAGTTTAAATCTACCGTCTTATTATTTTTTTTAATTATTTTTTCTGCTTTTCTCTTGTCCTGCCTTCTGAATTTAGTTGTTTTGTGACTTTATCTCCACTTTCACTTATTTGGCTACGTGGCTTTTTTCTAATTGTTTGCTCTAAGGTTTACAGTATACATCCCTCACTTACTGTGATCTGTTGTGACCATTAGTCTACTACGGATCACTTCACATATAGTACAAGAACCTTAGAATAATACACTTGAAGTTCCGCTCCCACTCTTAGTAGTAGTTTTGTCATAACATTTTAATTGTACATGTAATATAAGTGCTATAATAGTTTGTTACTCTTTTTGCTTTGAACAGCCTTTATCTTTTGTAGAAATTGCAAAATGAGAAAAAATATTTTTTGCATTTTACCCACACACTTACTATTCCTGGTGTTCTTCACTAGTTTGTATAGCTCCATCTGGTGTGCTTTTTCTTTTTCTTTTTTTTTTTTTTTTTTCCTGAGATGGAGTCTCACTCTTGCCAGGCTGGAGTACAGTGGCAAGATCTCAGCTCACTGCAGCCTCCACCTCCTGAGTTCAAGCGACTCTCCTGCCTCAGCCTCCTGAGTAGCTGGGATTACAGGCATCTGCCACCACACCTGGCTAATTCTTGTATTTTTAGTAGAAACAGAGTTTTGCCATGTTGGCCAGGCTGGTCTCCAACTCCTGCGCTCAAGCAGTCCTCCCACCTTGGCCTCCCAAAGTGCTGGGATTATAGGCATGAGCCACCGCGCCCAGCCTCATTGTGGTTTTGCTATTTCCCTAGTGACTAATGATGTTGAATTCAAATCTTTCTTGGGTAGTAGGGATAAAACTAACTGGATCAAGTAGTCTCCACCCTCCCCGCCCCTGGCTCATCTGTAATTTACTTTTTTTTTTTTTACTATCTTTAGATTGTGAATAAGTGGAATACAGCTCTCATTGGCCTTATGACATACTTTCGGGAAGCTGTGGTGAACACCCAAGAGCTCTTGGACTTACTGGTAAAGTGTGAGAACAAGATCCAGACACGTATCAAGATTGGACTCAACTCCAAGATGCCAAGTCGGTTCCCCCCAGTTGTGTTCTACACCCCTAAGGAGCTGGGTGGACTCGGCATGCTCTCAATGGGCCATGTGCTCATCCCCCAGTCCGACCTCAGGTACAGCCCGGTTAAACGTATTTCTAAACCCTATTGCTCAGGCCCTAAGGGAAGTGGGTATCTCTTTAGTTTTAGGCTTTATCTTTTCTCTAATCTTGGTTGTATCCCCAAACAGGTGGTCCAAACAGACAGATGTAGGTATCACACACTTTCGTTCAGGAATGAGCCATGAAGAAGACCAGCTCATTCCCAACTTGTACCGCTACATACAGCCATGGGAGAGCGAGTTCATTGATTCTCAGCGGGTCTGGGCTGAGTACGCACTCAAGAGGCAAGAGGCCATTGCTCAGAACAGGTGGGCACCTAGGAGGGCATGCCAACCCTGGGGCAGGGGCAGATGGTGGCCTTTGAACCGTGTGGAGTTCAGGGTCAGAGCATGCCATGGTTGTATGGAGGTGAGAAGGCTGGTTCTACTGACCCTAATTATTTTTGGCCAGGAAGGAGTGCTGAGCTCCTCATGTGAGATCGTGTTTTGACTTGAATCTTTCTTTTTTTGGAAGACGCCTGACTTTAGAAGACCTAGAAGATTCGTGGGATCGTGGCATTCCTCGAATCAATACCCTCTTCCAGAAGGACCGGCACACACTGGCTTATGATAAGGGCTGGCGTGTCAGAACTGACTTTAAGCAGTATCAGGTATGTAGAGGGGGAGGAGATTTTCCCTGAGTCAGGAAAATCCATGGCTATCCCAGAAACTTGGGGCAATAGGCACCCAGAAGCTTGACCGTGCCTGCCTTGCCATCTAGGTTTTGAAGCAGAATCCGTTCTGGTGGACACACCAGCGGCATGATGGGAAGCTCTGGAACCTGAACAACTACCGTACAGACATGATCCAGGCCCTGGGCGGTGTGGAAGGCATTCTGGAACACACACTCTTCAAGGGCACTTACTTCCCTACCTGGGAGGGGCTTTTCTGGTGAGGATTCTCCCCTCTTAGAGGGACCTATCACAACCCTTTGAGCTCATCTCTTGTGTGCATCTGTGATTTCCTGTGGTGTTTCCCAGACATTCACCTCCAGAAGGTCAGCAGTGTGCTGGAAGATGGCAGGATATCACCTCACCTGCTTCTCTTGCTCCCCAGGGAGAAGGCCAGTGGCTTTGAGGAATCTATGAAGTGGAAGAAGCTAACTAATGCTCAGCGATCAGGACTGAACCAGATTCCCAATCGTAGATTCACCCTCTGGTGGTCCCCGACCATCAATCGAGCCAATGTGAGTGTGATTGATACTGGAGATGGGAAGCTAAAAACAGTTGCTTCTTCTTGCCTTGGTTATGTCATGAGCGCCCGAGTCTCTTGATCTCTAATGTCACATTGTCATTTTCCTGGCAGGTATATGTAGGCTTTCAGGTGCAGCTAGACCTGACGGGTATCTTCATGCACGGCAAGATCCCCACGCTGAAGATCTCTCTCATCCAGATCTTCCGAGCTCACTTGTGGCAGAAGATCCATGAGAGCATTGTTATGGACTTATGTCAGGTGGGCTGGAATCGAGGAGAGAGGGTGCTGTAAAGAGGCAGCTCACGTGGGCAGGAATCGAGGGGAGAAGGTGCTGTACAGAGTCAGCTCAGGTGGAATCGCGGGGAGAGGGTGCTGTACAGTCAGCTCAGCTTGCTCTTTTGCACATGGGAAATCCACCCTGGAAGCTCTGAGGATGAGACCCCTGTTGCCTCATTATCTTATTGTACAAACTCTGATTTTAATTGGGTTTCCTTAACAAGTCTTAATCTCTCCATCTTTTCCTTCAGGTGTTTGACCAGGAACTCGATGCACTGGAAATTGAGACAGTACAAAAGGAGACAATCCATCCCCGAAAGTCATATAAGATGAACTCTTCCTGTGCAGATATCCTGCTCTTTGCCTCCTATAAGTGGAATGTCTCCAGGCCCTCATTGCTGGCTGACTCCAAGTAAGTGCCTCAGGACCCAGCCCTAGGCAGCCAGGACACTTTCGTTTTCCTGTTCTTCTAGCCCTACAACTTTAGGAATTGTCCCTGTCTGCCTTTGTTTCAAACTTGGAGCCAGTGCTACCCCTGGAGCCTATCAACACCCTTAGTCAGATCTGCTGATTCCCTGAGGTCTTGCTGATCTGCAACAAGTTGGTGGAGTGGGTGGGATGGTTTTGGGATTTAAGTGGTTCTGGTTCTGGGGACATTGGTTATGCCCATGATTTCCTAGAAGCTTGAACCCTCTTCATCCTCAGGGATGTGATGGACAGCACCACTACCCAGAAATACTGGATTGACATCCAGTTGCGCTGGGGGGACTATGATTCCCACGACATTGAGCGCTATGCCCGGGCCAAGTTCCTGGACTACACCACGGACAACATGAGTATCTACCCTTCACCCACAGGTGTACTCATCGCCATTGACCTGGCCTATAACTTGCACAGGTGAGTTGAGGCTCAGGACCGTGTATTTTCAGGCCAGGCACCGTGGCTCACACCTGTAATCCCAGCACTTTGGGAGGCCGAGGTGGGCAGATTGCCTGAGCTCAGGAGTTTGAGACCAGTTTGGGCAACATGGTGAAACCCTAGCTCTACTAAAATACAAAAAATTAGCTGGGCGTGGTGGTCCGCGCCTGTAGTCCCAGCTACTCAGAAGGCTGAGGTGGGAGAATTACTTGAACCCGGGAGGCGGAGCTTGCAGTGAACCGAGATTGCGCCACTGCGCTCCAGCCTGGGCGACAGAGTAGACTCCGTCTCAAAGAAAATAATAATAATAATAATAAATAACCCATGTATTTTCCATTAGCTCCATACTTTAATGTAGTCATACTTTTTCACTTTACCTAAGTGACAGGAAGTGGCCCATTCCTCCTGTGGGTCACTGATTCTCTTCTCCAGCCTGTATGTACACATGAGCAGAGTGTTGTCAGCCTGGCCAACAGTCTTTCTTCCTCTGTAGAGTTGGCAGTTTGTCTTGTCTGGGGCTGTCAGCCTGGTCTTAACTTTTCTTGACCGTTTTATCCTCACAGTGCCTATGGAAACTGGTTCCCAGGCAGCAAGCCTCTCATACAGCAGGCCATGGCCAAGATCATGAAGGCAAACCCTGCCCTGTATGTGTTACGTGAACGGATCCGCAAGGGGCTACAGCTCTATTCATCTGAGCCCACTGAGCCTTATTTGTCTTCTCAGAACTATGGGGAGCTCTTCTCCAACCAGATTATCTGGTTTGTGGATGACACCAACGTCTACAGAGTGACCATTCACAAGGTGAGTGTTAGCAGCAGTGTATGGGTGCGGGACTCTGTACATGGCTGTGGGAGAGTAATGGGCTAAGTGTGTACACATGCTGGGAAGAAGACAGGATGGTGATGTGTAGGCCATGCTAACGAATGCAGTCCTTCTCTAGACCTTTGAAGGGAACTTGACAACCAAGCCCATCAACGGAGCCATCTTCATCTTCAACCCACGCACAGGGCAGCTGTTCCTCAAGATAATCCACACATCCGTGTGGGCGGGGCAGAAGCGTTTGGGGCAGGTGAGCAGGTTTAAAGATGAAGAGGCCATAGAACCATGTTGCCTCTTATTCTTGGGGTGGACTTGGTAATATTTACTGGTTTGTTAGATGAAAGGCTGAGAACATCTCATTTGAACTTATCCCCTGAATTCCTTGGGAAGTATTCTGTGGGAGGTCCAAGAGTGTATGAGGTGCTCCGTTCCCTTCCAGCTGGTCTGTTTCCTGAATTTCTAACCTTGAACAGGGCTATCAAAAATCATTTTTCCAAAGGCAACGCATATTCTTTTTTTTTTTTTTTTTTTTTGAGCTGGAATCTCGCTCTGTCGCCCAGTCTGGAGCACAGTGGTGCAATCTCAGTTGACTGCAAGCTCCGCCTCCAGGGTTCACGCCATTCTCCTGCCTTAGCCTCCCGAGTAGCTGGGACTACAGGCGCCTGCCACCACACCCGGCTAATTTTTTTTTTTATTTTTTAGTAGAGACGGGGTTTCAACGTGTTAGCCAGGATGGTCTCAATCTCCTGACCTCGTGATCTGCCCGCCTCGGCCTCCCAAAGTGCTGGGATTACAGGTGTGAGCCACCACGCCTGGCCAGCAACGCACTCTCTCTTTTTTTTTTTTTTTTTTTTTTTTGCTGGAGTGCAGTGGCCTGATCTCAGCTCATTGCAAGCTCTGCCTCCTGGGTTCACGCCATTCTCCTGCCTCAGCCTCCCAAGTAGCTGGGACTACAGGTGCCCGCCACCACGCCCGGCTAAATTTTTTGTATTTTTATTTTTATTTATTTATCTTTTTTTTTTGTTTTTTTTTTTTTGAGACGGAATCTCGCTCTCGCCCAGGCTGGAGTGCAGTGGCGCGATCTCTGCTCACTGCAAGCTCCGCCTCCTGGGTTCATGCCAGTCTCCTGCCTCAGCCTCCCGAGTAGCTGGGACTACAGGCACCCACTACTATGCCCGGATAAGTTTTTTGTATTTTTAGTAGAGATGGGGTTTCACCGTGTTAGCCAGGATGGTCTCGATCTCCTGACCTCGTGATCCACCCGCCTCGGCCTCCCAAAATGTTGGGATTACAGGCGTCAGCCACCGCGCCCGGCCTAATTTTTTGTATTTTTAGTAGAGACGGGGTTTCACCATGTTGGCCAGGATGGTCTTGATCTCCTGACCTCATGATCCACCCGCTTCAGCCTCCCAAAGTGCTGGGATTACAGGCTTGAGCCACCGCGTCTGGCCCAGCAACGCATATTCTTGAAACGTCCACTTTGACCAAATCTCCTCTACCTCAGAACTCTTGCTGAATTAACTCTTCTTTAGCTTCCTAGACATTCAACATCTGGCTGGGCTGTATCTGTCCAGCCAATTTCTCTTCCTTTACATTTGTAGCATGTTTCATCTTACATTCAGTCCAGGATCTTAGTAGCCCAAACCCCTGTTGCTCATCTCCATATCTGTGTTTTGCTTGTATTTTTCTTTCTAGAATGAACTCCCCTCTTTGCTCTTAAACACAGTCCCTCCTTAAGACACATTTTTTTGTGCAGCTTTTTTCTGATCCTGGTAGCCTTAATTTCTTTTGTTCCTGAACTCTGTAAAACAGTATATAGTTTAGCACATACTCTTGTGTCAGCTTGTGGTATTGTCTTGTTGAAAGGGGCTGTCAGCCTGGTCATTGGACAAGGCCATTTGATACTCTTTTTACCTTCTAAGTGCCTAACATTTAATGTTCAGTAGAAACATAGTTGGATTATTTCAAAACTAGGATATTCTGTTCTAGTTGATCTGGGAGGGTAAAGACTAAATTTCCATTTTCTTCTCTTGCTTTTAAGTTGGCTAAGTGGAAGACAGCTGAGGAGGTGGCCGCCCTGATCCGATCTCTGCCTGTGGAGGAGCAGCCCAAGCAGATCATTGTCACCAGGAAGGGCATGCTGGACCCACTGGAGGTAAGAGGGTTGGGGGGGTAGGAGAAAAGAGACCTTGAGACCTTTAAGCTGTTTCTCATCTTGGACTTGATCTTGTCTTAGGTGCACTTACTGGACTTCCCCAATATTGTCATCAAAGGATCGGAGCTCCAACTCCCTTTCCAGGCGTGTCTCAAGGTGGAAAAGTTTGGGGATCTCATCCTTAAAGCCACTGAGCCCCAGATGGTTCTCTTCAACCTCTATGATGACTGGCTCAAGACTATTTCATCTTACACGGTATGAACCTCGGGAAGAGAAGACCGCTGGAGGAGGAGTAGGTTTAGGGTTAGGAGAAGATCCTGTGTCTTAGGTTTTTGCCATTTTCACATTTTTAGCCTATAGATTGGGTGAGAACTCTGTTGACTTTCGTGAGAGTTTAAGACCTTAAAGTTAAAAATCAACTCTTGGGGCCGGGCATAGTGGCTCACCCCTGTAATCCCAGCACTTTGGGAGGCTGAGGTGGATGAATCACCTGAGGTCAGGAGTTCAAGATCAGGCTGGCCAACATGAGGAGACCCCATCTCTACTAAAAATACAACCAAATTAGCCGAGTGTGGTGGGACGCACCTGTAGTCCCAGCTACTCGGGAGGCTGAGGCGCCAGAATCACTGGAACCCAGGAGGCAGAGGTTGCAGTGAGCCGAGATGGCACCACTGCACTCTAGCCTGGGCGACAGAGTGAGACTGTCTCAAAAAAAAAAAAAAAAAGGCCGGTCACAGTGGCTCATGCCTGTAATCCCAGCACTTTGGGAGGCCGAGGCAGCGGATCATGAGATCAGGAGATCGAGACCATCCTGGCTAACACGGAGAAACCCCATCTCTATTAAAAATACAAAAAATTAGCCGAGTGTGGTGGCGGGCGCCTGTAATCGCAGCTATTCGGGAGGCTGAGGCAGGAGAATGGTGTGAACCTGGGAGGCGGAGCTTGCAGTGAGCCAAGATCATGCCACTCTACTCCAGCCTGGGCGACAGAGCGAGACTCTGTCTCAAAAAAAAAAAAAAAAATCTTGGGTTTCATGAAAGGTTAGGATTAAAGTGGGAGAACCTCAAGCAGCTGACCTACCCCACTCTTCCAAATCTTTTCCCAGGCCTTCTCCCGTCTCATCCTGATTCTGCGTGCCCTACATGTGAACAATGATAGGGCAAAAGTGATCCTGAAGCCAGACAAGACTACTATTACAGAACCACACCACATCTGGCCCACTCTGACTGACGAAGAATGGATCAAGGTCGAGGTGCAGCTCAAGGATCTGATCTTGGCTGACTACGGCAAGAAAAACAAGTGAGCAGTGCTGGTGGGGAGACAGACAGGTCTATATACGGTTTTCTGGGGTTTGGAAGCACTTAGGCTTAGAAGTTTCTGAAGAAGGCCAGGTGCGGTGGCTCACACCTGTAATCCCAGCACTTTGGGAGGCCAAGGTGGGTAGATCATTTGAGGTCAGGAGTTTGAAACCATCCTGGCCAACATGGTGAAACCCCGTCTCTACTAAAAATACAAAAATTAGCCGGGTGCAGTTGTGCTCACCTGTAATCCCAGCTACTCGGGAGGCTGAGGCAGGAGAATTGCTTGAACCTTGGGGGCGAAGGTTGCGGTGAGCCGAGATCGCGCCACTGCACTGCAGCCTAGGTGACAAGAGTGAGACTCTGTCTCCAAAAAAATAAAGAAGTTTCTCAAGAAATTATCTTGTCTTAGCCAGGCTTGAGTGCTCATGCTAATAATACCAGCGCTTTGGGAGGCCAAGGTGGGAGGATTGCATGAGGCAGGAGTTGAAACCAGCCTGATCAACAAAAGAGACTGACCCCATCTCTACCAAAAAAAAAAAAAATTTAAAACAGGTGTGGTGGTACGCACCTGTAGTCCCAGCTTCTTGGGGGCTGAGGCAGGAGGCTTGCTTGAGCCCGGGAGTTTGAGGCTGCAGTGAGCCATGATTATGCCACTGCACTCCAGCCTGGGCGACAGAGCGAGACCCTGTCTTGAAAACAAGGAAAGAAATTATCTTACAGAGTCTCATAGAAGAGAGATAACGGCAGTGTCTTCCAATAGTATGGGAAGCGTCCGTGTTTTAGGGCTTCAGTCTGACTCTTGGCCATTGTTTCTCACTGTTGCCATTTCGAACAGGGCATTTCTTTACTGTCCATACATGGTAAGAATCTTGAACATCCGAGACCCTAAGTATCCAAGACTGCTACCAACACAGACACACCTTCCTCCCCCCGTCTCCCTCCCTGTCATCGTGGCAACCAAAACTATCCATAGGGTGACGGACAATACCACCTCTGATTAAGAACCAGTAGTCTAGGGTTTCTGGGGTTTCCATTTCTGAGAATTGTTTCATGCCAGAGCATTGTTTTGGTCAAGGAAGCATGGGGTTTACGGATGCTGAACAGTGGGAAGGTGCACACGCAGTGTGCCGCCGTCCTGCTTGGATCTGACAAATCTTGGAAGTGTTAGTGCACCTCCGTTTCACACTTCCTGTAGAAGCAGCTCTTGCGGATTGTCTGGGGCATGAGTATAGGCTGCCCTGTCCTACCAAGTTACACCCTTTCCATTGAGGCAAAAGTGACCAAGGGGAAGGGATCCTTGTAATATAACCCACACTATCCCCACAGTGTGAACGTGGCATCACTGACACAATCAGAAATTCGAGACATCATCCTGGGTATGGAGATCTCGGCACCGTCACAGCAGCGGCAGCAGATCGCTGAGATCGAGAAGCAGACCAAGGAACAGTCGCAGCTGACGGCAACACAGACTCGCACTGTCAACAAGCATGGTGATGAGATCATCACCTCCACCACCAGCAACTATGAGACCCAGACTTTCTCATCCAAGACTGAGTGGAGGGTCAGGTACTGTCGGGCAAGAGGGTGGGGATGGAAAGGCCGGCTGCACTACCTAAGGTGCTGGGCTGAGCGATGCTGACACTCCCTGCCTGTTTTTAGGGCCATCTCTGCTGCCAACCTGCACCTAAGGACCAATCACATCTATGTTTCATCTGACGACATCAAGGAGACTGGCTACACCTACATCCTTCCTAAGAATGTGCTGAAGAAGTTCATCTGCATATCTGACCTTCGGGCCCAAGTGAGTAAGTGGACTCAGCTAGGCCACAGTGTGTGCCCAACACATTTTGTGCCTAAAACTCAGACCTGAGATTGTCTGGAACTTGAGATGCTGGTTTCAAGATTCATGGATGAGTAATTATACAAGGATAGCCAAAACAACGAGGAGGGTTTTGGCCCCATGAGATAGCAAAAGCTGTGGCAGCTGAGAGAAGGTAGTAAATGTAGTATTGGCCTGATAGTATTTGGAAGAAAACAGATATGGTCAGAAACAAATTCCTGACCAGGTGTGTGCGCCGGCTCACGCCTATAATCCCAACACTAGGCTGGGCACAGTGGCTAATGCCTGTAATCCCAGCACTTTGGGAGGCCGAGGTGGGTGGATCACCTGAGGTCAGGGGTTTGAGACCAGCCTGACCAATATGGTGAAACCCCGTCTCTACTAAAAATACAAAAAATTAGCCAGGCATGGTGGCATGTGCCTGTAGTTGCAGCTACTAGGGAGGCTGAGACAGGAGAATTGCTTGAACCCGGGAGGTGAGGTGGAGGTTGCAGTAAGCCAAGATTGCGTCACTGCACTCCAGCCTGGGCAACAGAGCAAGACCCCGTCTAAAAAAAACAAAACAAAACAAAAAAAAACGTGGCTGTAGTCCCAGCTACTCAGGAGGCTGAGGTTGCTTGAACACAAGCAGTAAGCTTTGATGACCCCACTGCACTCCAGGCTGGGCACAGTGGCTCATGACTGTAATCCCAGCACTGTTGGGAGGCTGAGGTGGGCCCATCTTTTGAGCCCAGGAGTTCGAGACCAGCCTGGGCAACATGACGAAATGGTGTCTCTACAAAAGAAAAAAAAAACTAGCCAGGCATGGTGGCGCACACCTGTAATCTCAGCTCCTCAGGAGGCTGAGGTGGGAGGATCACCTGATCCTGGAGGGTGGTGAGTGTAGTGAGCTGAGATCATGTCACTGCCTGCTAGCCTGGGTGACAGAGTGATACCCTGCTTCAAAAAAGAGAAAAGATGCATAACTTTACTAGTGTATCAGGGATATTCATAGTTTATAAAACATCATTTTGGGCCAAGGGGGGTGGATCACTTGAGATCAGGAGTTTAAGACCAGCGTGGCCAACATGGTGAAACCCCGTCTCTATTAAATATATGAAAACTAGTGGGGCGTGGTGGCATGTGCCTGTAGTCCCAGCTACTCAGGAAGCTGAGGCAGGAGAATTGCTTGAACCCAGGAGGCGGAGGTTGCAGTGAGCTGAGATCACACCACTGCACTACAGCCTTGCCAACACAGTGAGACTCCATCTCAGACGCACTATTTAGTGGCTGTCAGGTTGGCAAATTTGAAAAGATTGTTAATATCCTGTGTGGGTGAGTTTACAGTAAACAGATCCTCTTATTTTGTTGGTGATAATGTAAAATTTAAAATAGCACCAAGTGCTGGTTTTCCAGATGTTTTCAGCTTGTGAAAATACATTGAGCTGTATGTATGCTCATTTGCTTATGAATACTATACTTAATAATCAGCTGGGGAGCTTGTGAGTAGCGCAGATTCCTGAACCCCACTCAGGAGATTCTGACGTGGTAAGTCCGAGATGAGGTCCATGTTTAACATTTTGAACAAGCACCCCAGCTGATTCTGATACAGGGAGTTCTGATCACGTTTTAAGAAACTCTGTCCGTGTTCTTGGGGGAAAGAAGGAAACAGAGGGCCGGCAGCTCCAACTCTGAGCTGGTACTAAGAAGAGTTTTGGTTCCTGACCCCTTTGTCTCCAGATTGCAGGATACTTATATGGGGTGAGCCCACCAGATAACCCCCAGGTGAAGGAGATCCGCTGCATCGTGATGGTGCCGCAGTGGGGCACTCACCAGACCGTGCACCTGCCTGGCCAGCTGCCCCAGCATGAGTACCTCAAGGTAATGGGGAGTGATGGAGCCTGGGAGTGTGGAAAAGCCGGTGTGATTCCTGTCTGTGGATGGGATTCAGCTCTGTACTCCTCTTTACCTATAGGAGATGGAACCCTTAGGTTGGATCCACACTCAGCCCAATGAGTCCCCGCAGTTATCACCCCAGGATGTCACCACCCACGCCAAGATCATGGCTGACAACCCATCTTGGGATGGCGAGAAGACCATTATCATCACATGCAGGTAGGCCTGGGCTCCTTGGGAGGAAGTATGGAGGGGCAGGGATTGCAGGCCAGGGCCCAGAACAGTGGCCCGAGCTGTTACTCTGGTCCCCGTCCCTCCCCCAGCTTCACACCAGGCTCCTGTACGCTGACGGCCTACAAGCTGACCCCCAGTGGCTATGAGTGGGGCCGCCAGAACACAGACAAGGGCAACAACCCCAAGGGCTACCTGCCTTCGCACTACGAGAGGGTGCAGATGCTGCTGTCCGACCGCTTCCTGGGCTTCTTCATGGTCCCCGCCCAGTCCTCGTGGAACTACAACTTTATGGGTAGGTGGGAGGAGCCTGGGGACGTGGGGGTAGAAGTAGGGATAAGGTGAGGCCATCGCCCTTTGCACTTGGGGCCTGGCTGGCTTGGAGGTGGCGCAGGCCTCATGAGGCAGGAGCCCTGTTAACACTGGCTGTTTCCTTCTCCCCGAAGGTGTTCGGCATGACCCCAACATGAAATATGAGCTGCAGCTGGCGAACCCCAAAGAGTTCTACCACGAGGTGCACAGACCTTCCCACTTCCTCAACTTCGCTCTCCTGCAGGAGGGGGAGGTTTACTCTGCGGACCGGGAGGACCTGTATGCCTAGTGCCTAGCTGTTTCCTGCCTCCTGCTTCAGCCTCCCGAGGCCGCAGCCTCAGCCCCTCCAGACAGGCCACTGACATTCAGCAGTTTGGCCTCTTTCCCTCTGTGCTTGTGGTGTTGACCTCCTGAAGGCTTGTCATTCTGAATAAAATATTGTAATAAATTTTGTATAAACAGGACTTCAGGGGCAGGTTTGTTTTTTTTCCCCCGAACTCAAATTCTGGATTTAGGTTTAACAGGAGGCTGGACTGGAGCGGTTCACAGCAAGATGCTGGGCTCAGCTGTGAAGGGGGAGTGTGAGGCCCCCTTCCTATTCAGGGCTTTGGGGGAGATAGTCCCAGAACTCAGTGGAGACCTTAGGCAGGGCTGGGCTTTCACACTCCGCTGCCTTGACCACATTTGCTGCTTTCTCTACGAAACTACTTGGAAGCCCTCGCCTCCTTTCCACAGTTCTGGGAGCAGTTGCCCTTTCCCGGGTCTAGGAACTCTGGCTTGTGCTGAGTGGCTGTGGTGTCCCGCCCAGCCCTTTAAGCTTTCTGTGTCAGTCCTGGACAGGAAAACAAGCACACAGGCAGGCAGTTTGTGTACAGCCGGGTGGAGGCCAGAGACCCGGCCGCCTACCTGTCACCTCTCGCCTGGAGCGGGCCACTGCCAAGTTGGCCCCATGACTCCAAACGGGCGGAGCCTGGATTGGGCCTGTGGGGAGGGCGCCACTAAAGTGGCCACTGGCAGCCCTGAGCCTCAGCTCTTGGACGCCTGGCTGGAAGTTGGCTGTCCTGTTTCCTGTGACCTTGGGAGTAGAAAGGACAGGGCCCAGGGGGCCTAGGGCACTATCTCCCCCACGCCTTCTCCTTTCCTCGTTCCTCCCCACCCTTCTCGCTTCTACCCCGCCCACACTGCCCTAAACGGCTTCCTGGGGCGGAACTGTTTCGCTTTTCCCCGTCCTAGTTGGGGGTGGGGGGCGGGGGGTCGCAGCCCTAAGCCTCTGAGAGACATGGAGCCCAGGAGGGCGGCGCCTGGGTCGCCTGGCTGGGGGTCTCGGGAGGCCGCGGAGCTTGTGTACCATCTAGCCGGGGCCCTGGGCACTGAGCTGCAGGATCTGGCGCGCCGTTTTGGACCGGAGGCGGCGGCCGGGCTGGTGCCGCTAGTGGTGCGAGCGCTGGAGCTCTTGGAACAGGCTGCCGTGGGGCCCGCCCCGGACTCGGTGAGTCACGGCCCTCCCCTTGCCACCCACAGGGCCGACAGGGCCGAAGCCTGAGACTCGGGTCTCCCCAGCTGCAGGTGTCGGCGCAGCAGGCGGAGCAGGAGCTGCGGCGGCTGCGGGAGGAGAACGAGCGCCTTCGCAGGGAGCTGCGCGCGGGGCCACAGGGTAAGCGCAGCCCCGGCCAGGGCAGGGCGGGTGGCGACCGGCTCGGGTCCTCCCCTCCCTCCTGCGGGCCGCGCGCCGCCGCTAAGAACGCCCCTTCCTCAGAGGAGCGCGCGCTGCTGCGGCAGCTCAAGGAGGTCACGGACCGACAGCGGGACGAACTCCGGGCGCACAACCGCGACCTGCGGCAGCGCGGCCAGGAGACCGAGGCGGTGAGGGCGGGGCGCGGAGGGGCGGGGCTCCGGGGGCGGGGCGGGGCAGGCGCGGGGCGGGGCTCCAGAGGCCCTCGGTGCCCCGCCCACCCCACCCTTTGCTCCGCTCCCAGTTGCAGGAGCAGCTGCAGCGCCTCCTGCTGGTGAACGCTGAGCTGCGGCACAAGCTGGCGGCAGTGCAGACCCAGCTGCGCGCCGCGCAGGACCGCGAGAGGGAGCTCCAGCAGCCTGGCGAAGCTGCGACTCCGCAGGCTAAAGAGCGAGCGCGGGGGCAGGCCGGGCGGCCCAGGCACCAGCACGGACAGGAGCCCGAATGGGCGACCACCGGCGAGGGCGCCCCGGGGGACCCTGAGGACCCGGTGAGTGCCGTATGAAGGCAAGGACCCAGCCCAGAACTCAGCGTCCAGCGCTCGGTGGGCGCTCGGGCAAGGTTTGCATGCTGCACAGCAGGTGGGCCAGGAAGCAGGGAGGTGGCAGACAGATATGCGCCCCCGGCCGGCCTCGGCCCCCGCTCTCAGCTGGAGCACTGCTCTGTTATCTGTTGGGGCACCCTTGCCCCCCAAGTCTCCCGGCCCGTCACTTCCTCTAGCATTCCCATGATGGCCCTGGGGCGGGGGAGCGCCAGCCGAGGCGACCCTCTGACCATGCCTGTCCTTCCAAAGGCAGAGGCTGCACAGCAGCTGGGGTGCCCCTCGGAGGCAGGGCAGTGCCGCTTCAGTCGGGAGGAGTTTGAGCAGATCCTTCAGGAGAGGAATGAACTCAAAGCCAAAGTGTTCCTGCTCAAGGAGGAGCTGGCCTACTTCCAGCGGTGAGGACGCTGGGAAGCCGAGGGGCCTCCAGTCACCCCACATCATTCTCCAGTCATTGACACGTCCACAGTGACATGTGCCAGGCCTGCCTTGGGAACTGGGAGGACATGAATTGCACAGCCCTTGCCCTCCTGCAACGTCATCCAGACAGGGGAGAGGGACAGTGCAAAGGGTCGCAGCTGCAGCAGCCAGGGCAGCTCTCCTAGGAGGGGGCCACGGGGCCACCTAAGCTAAGGTCTGAGGGTGTCAGCAAGGCAGAGCGCTTCAGGTGTTCAGGGAAGAGCTGCGTGCACAGGTACCAGGAGTGAGGCCTGTGGCTGGCATCTCCACTGCTGGCATCCGCATGGCTGGCATCACCGGGGCTTTCTCCCTCCCTGCCCCTCTTTTGTAGGGAGCTGCTCACAGACCACCGGGTCCCTGGCCTTCTGCTTGAGGCCATGAAGGTGGCTGTCCGGAAGCAGCGGAAGAAGATCAAAGCCAAGATGTTAGGGACACCAGAGGAAGCAGAGAGCAGGTAGGTCCCTGCCTGCATTCCCACTGAGCCAGGCCTCCCTCCCTCATTCTGCTGAGCCTGATGACCCAGCCTGGTCACCCTCTGAGCCCACTGTCTCAGACTGAGGCTGTCACCCCAACCCGGTCACCCCTTGAGCCTCCCTAGCCTGGCCGCTTCTAGGGCCTGCTGACCTGGTCTGGCTGTGTCCCGTGTCCGCTGTCCAGCTTGCGCCCTTCTCCCTGGATCTCACCAGTCCCCTTGCCTTGCCTGCCGTCCATTCTGCCTGACAACGCTGCCTCTCCACATTCATTCTTCAAGTTCCTGTCTTGGCTGGGTCTGTTTATTCTCACCGGGGTGAAACTGTAGCCGCGGCTGTGTCAGGGCCTGCTGTGTGTCAAGCTATAAAATAAAGCCTTGGCAGGGCGCGGTGGCTCACGCTTGTAATCCCAGCACTTTGAGAGGCTGAGGTGGGTGGATCACCTGAGGTCAGGAGTTCGAGACCAGCCTGGCCAACATGGTGAAACCCTGTCTCTACTAAAAATACAAAAATTAGCCAGGCGTGGGGACAGGTGCCTGTCATCCCAGCTACTCAGGAGGCTGCGGCAGGAGAATCGGTTGAACGTGGGAGGCGGAGGTTGCAGTGAGCTGAGATCGCGCCATTGCACTCCAGCCTGGGCCACAGAGTGAGACCCTGTCTCAAAGAAAAAAAAATTAAAAATTAAAGCCTCGACATCCTGCATCTCCCCAGGGTTGCCTTCTCACCAACCCCGGGGGCCCTGCAGTCCCTCCATCCCCCCTGCTGGATTCCTGTTGTCCCTCGGGGCCTTGATCAATGGCCCTCACTTCTCCTCTCTCCTCTGTCTCAGTGACGATGAGGATGGCTCGTGGCTTCTGCTCTCCGATGATAAGGGAGATCCTCCCCCACCCCCGGAGTCCAAAATACAGAGTTTGTATGTTGGGGGAAGGGGAAGGGCAAGAGTGTGGGGAGGGAGGAAGGGCCCTGGCTGGTCCTTCTCAGGATCCCCTTTCCCGCTTCTCTGCCTGTCACCCTGCTGTGCTTGGCTCTAAGCACACCCTCCCCTCCTGCTTCTCTGGCCCTGGCCCCCATCACCTTCACACTCCCTCAGGCTGCCCTTTCTTCCCCCTCTCCCCTTTTCTCACCAGCCCCTGCCCTCACCCATATCCTTGACCTCTCTGGCTTCCTGGCTCAAAGTGCCTCTGGCTGTCTCTCTCCAGCTTTGGTCTATGGTATCGGGGTAAAGCCGAATCCTCTGAGGATGAGACCAGCAGCCCTGCACCCAGCAAGCTACGGGGAGAAGAGGAGGCCCAACCACAGTCTCCAGCTCCTGATCCGCCCTGTTCTGCCCTCCACGAACACCTTTGTCTGGGGGCCTCAGCCGCCCCAGAGGCCTGACTTAGGGGTCTGGCTGTGGAAGGATGTGTGGTCTCAAATGAGGACAGGGCTCCCACCTTCGCAGCCCTCGCCAGGGGTCTGCCCCAATCCTGGCCTGCACCAGGGCAGGACGGGGGCTCAGCCTGCCTCCCACTCTACGTCTGTACCGAGCCTCTGGGTCCAGATACAAGAGTGCCTCTCTGAGTCTCAGTTTCCCCATCCGTGAAATGAGAGCTGACTGCCTAGCTCCCAGGGCTTTGTGCAGACGGCCTGAGCTCATGTAATAAAGAACTGCCCGTAATACACAGAAACTGTTCCTCGCCTGTCTGTCCACGTCTATGCCGCCTCCCAACCCTGCCAGGAGCAGAGGCTGGCTGAGGGGTCCTCGTGGGTCTCCTTGCTCGGTCACTGGGTGGGGTGGCTTCTTGGAGCTCAGGCCTTGCTTTGGGAGTGTGGCTTGATGGAAAGCCGTGGCTCCCACCCTCACTCCACCCCCTTCCCTGGCCCCGGCACCCAGGGACCTGCAACTTCATTCTTTTGGCCCTTCCAGGCCCAGGCCAGTCAGCCCTGCCATTGCCTTCCTTTCCCTTTCTTTTTTTGAGTGTCAGTCTTTCCAGCCACCCCCTCCCTCTCAGGGAGGTGCCTCATGGCAGCCCGCCCCTCCGGCCTGGTTTCCTCAGGAAAAGCCCTGAGAGGAAGCAGGGAGGGGGCTGGGAGCTGTAGGGGCCAGATGAACCTGAGCCCTCCCACCGAGCTGGCCGCTATGGGGCTGGGGCTGCTGCTCCCGCTGCTGCTGCTCTGGACTCAGGGGACTCAGGGGTCAGAGCTGGACCCCAATGGGCAGCACGTCTGTGTGGCCAGCAGGTAGGTCTCGTGGGAGTCTGATGCGGGTGGCTGAACCGGTGTTGAGGTCGTTAGGGGAAGGAGGAGACTAGGAAGGGGGCTTAGGCTGAAAGGAAGGGGCTGCTGATGGCGGTCTGGCAGGTAGTGGCTAGCCAGGGCAGATGGTGGAAGGGTCAGGGAAGGAGAGGGGAGGGGCTGGGGACCCTAGCTATAAAGATCCGCTAGGCCTCCCCAGGGGACTAAGGCAGCCTCCCCCACTTCAGCCAGAGACAGTGATCCACCTCGCTCGGGGCCAGGCTGCACCCCGCGCCATGTCCGGCTGACCCCTTTTTGCCCCACAGCCCCTCTGCTGAGCTGCAGCGCTGCGCAGGCTGGAGGCAGAAGGATCAAGAATGCACCATCCGTGAGTAGCCAGGACAGACCCTCAGCCAAGGAGAAGGGAGGCCGTAGCCCAGTGACTACCCTTCCTTCCTACCCCCTGGGGCCTGCCCCTCCTGATACCAGGAGCCAGGGTTTCTCCTGTGACGTCCCCCAGGCCTGAAGGGGCACCTCTTGAGGAGGCATGGCCCCTGGAGCCAGTGAGAGGGCAGGGGTGTCCCCTGGTTCTGCTCCCGTCTTTCCAACCTGGGTGGGGTGTCTTTCAGCCATCTGTGAGGGGCCGGACGCCTGCCAGAAAGACGAGGTGTGTGTGAAGCCGGGCCTCTGTCGATGCAAGCCTGGATTCTTTGGGGCCCGCTGCAGCTCCCGTGAGTCTCAAGGGACAGATGAAGTTGCTGGGCAGAGCTGGGCACGGGGGCAGTGGTGTGGGGGCAGGCAAGGCAGGTAGCCATGTAGCCTCAGAACAGCAGGGCCAGAATCCCTCCCAGCTTCACTGAGGAATTGCAGTCCAGAGACAGGAAGTGACACACACTCCCGAGAGATGGCCTGAGTCACCGGGTTTTTACCCACGTCCACAAAGTGCTGCCTACCTGAGCATCTTCCTCTTCCACTTCTCAGAAAACCTGTGATTCCCCTTCATTGCAAAATGAGTGTATTACTTGTCTTTCCCACATATGCCTTATACATGGGCAACAGATGGAAGGGGGCCCCTGGCTGGGCTCTCTGCCCTCTCTGGCAGAAAGAGAGGGAAGGGAAAGGGGTTGGGAAGCAGGAGAGCCAGAGGGTGGGCACCAGGAATCAAGGAATCACTAGGGGAAAGGTGGCTTCTCCTGACACCCTGGCAGGCAGTATCCAGGCCTGAGATCGGGAGGAAGCCAGCTCTCCTCCAGCCCAGCAGAGATCCATCTGGGCAGAGAGGAGCAGGCATGGAAGAAGGCCCACCAACCTCGGTGCCACACTCTGGGCAAGTCCCCTGCCCACTCAGGATCTCTGAGTGTGTTCTGGAACGTGAAGTGGCAGGCTGAGCCTCCCACTAATGGCTAAGGGTTTTCTGTAGGTCAGAGCGGACAGGAAGTGAGTGTTGCCCAGGACAGGCTGCCGGATGTTCCGAGGGTCTGTCCCCGGCTCTTGGAGGGTGGGCCCAGCGCCCCTTTTCCTTGCGGAAGGGGACGCAGGGTAAGGGTTCGCGCGCAGCCCTGAGCCCGCTGACCCCTCCCGTCCCCACCCCCGCAGGCTGCCCGGGCCAGTACTGGGGCCCCGACTGCCGTGAGAGCTGCCCCTGCCACCCGCACGGCCAGTGCGAGCCAGCCACGGGCGCGTGCCAGTGCCAGGCCGACCGCTGGGGCGCCCGCTGCGAGTTCCCGTGCGCCTGCGGCCCCCACGGGCGCTGCGACCCCGCGACCGGCGTGTGCCACTGCGAACCGGGCTGGTGGTCGTCCACGTGCCGCCGCCCGTGCCAGTGCAACCCCGCGGCGGCGCGCTGCGAGCAGGCCACGGGCGCCTGCGTGTGCAAGCCGGGCTGGTGGGGGCGCCGCTGCAGCTTCCGCTGCGCCTGCCACGGCTCCCCGTGCGAGCAGGACTCAGGCCGCTGCGCCTGCCGGCCGGGCTGGTGGGGTCCCGAATGCCGGCAGCAGTGCGAGTGTGTGCGGGGCCGCTGCAGCGCCGCCTCCGGCGAGTGCACCTGCCCGCCCGGCTTCCGCGGAGCGCGCTGCGAGCTGCCCTGCCCCGCAGGCAGCCACGGGGTGCAGTGCGCACACAGGTGAGTGGGTGGGGCGGGGACAGGTGGGCTGGCGGGGCGGGGGCGGACACCGGTGGGCGGGGCGGGGGCGGGGTGGAAACTGGTGAGCGGGCAGGGTGGGGGCGGGGCGGGCACAGGTGAGCGGTCGGGGGAGGGGGCTGAGGCGGACACAGGTTAGCGGGGCTGCACTCACAATAAGAAATTTCATCCGTGGCTCGGCGTGGTGGCTCACGCCTGTCATCCCAGCACTTTGGGAGGCTGAGGCGGGCGGATCACCTGAGGTCAGACAGGTGAGCGGGCAGGGTGGAGCGGAGACAGGTGGCCGGGGCGGGGCGCCGGGAGGAGGGGTCAGGGCTTCGCGGTGCTCCTCTCAAAAAACATACAAAGCAGAGGGACGAGAAAGGGGAAAAGACGGCTAGGTGGGGTGGCTCACACCTGTAATCCCAGCACTTTGGGAGGCTGAGGCGGGTGCATCACCTGAGGTCAGGGGTTCGAGACCATCCTGGCCAACATGGTGAAACCTCGTCTCTACTAAAAACACAAAAATCAGCCGGGCCGCGCCTGTAGTCCCAGGTACTCAGGAGGCTGAGGCAGGAGAATCTCTTGAGCCCTGGAGGCGGAGGTTGCAGTGAGCCGAGGTCGCACCACTGCACTCCAGCCTGGGCCACAGAGCGAGACTCCGTCTCAAACAAAACAAAACAAAAACTTTAAAAACCCTTTGTTGCCCCAGGTCCAGCCCCACCTGCTCGTTTCATCGATTACTGCTGTGCAAAAAATACTAGCACTGCTAGCAAGCTATATGTAGATAATAAGTGGATAGAGTGGCCAAGGGCCCTGGGCAAGGTCCCTTTAGGGCTCAGTGGCTTTCAAACTTTGACCGGCTGCACTCACAATAAGAAATTTCATCCCTGGCTGGGCGCGGTGGCTCACGCCTGTCATCCCAGCACTTTGGGAGGCTGAGACGGGCAGATCACCTGAGGTCAGGAGTTCAAGACGAGCCTGACCAACATGGTGAAACCCCATCTCTACTAAAAATACAAAAATTAGCCGGGCGTGGTGGTGGGCGCCTGTAATCCCAGCTACTTGGGAGGCTGAGGCAGGAGAATCACTTGAACCCGGGAGGCGGAGTTTGCAGTGAGCCAAGATCGCGCCATTGCACTCCATCCAGCCTGGGCAACACAGCGAGACTCCATCTCAAAGAAAATAATAAAATAAAATAAAAAATAAAAATGCTGGTCAGGATCAGCTAAATGGCTTTTATAAACTGCCCTTCTTCTCCCCTACTAATGGATCTAACCCAAGTATATGATCCCAGCTAGTGAAGCATCTGAGGGAGAAACTTCAGGTAACTGTTACGCATCAATGGGAAATTAAGATATGGCAAATGTGAAATTATATTGGTGACAACAGTGGTCTCCAACCTTTTGGCACCAGGGACTGGTTTCGTGGCAGACAATTTTTCTGTTATTACACTGTAATCTATAATGAAATAATTATATGACTCACCATAATACAGAATCAGTGGGAGCCCTGAGCTTGTTTTCCCGCAGCTCAATGGTCCCATCTAGGGGTGGTGGGAGACAGTGACAGATCATCAGGCATTAGATCCTCATAAAGAGCGTGGAACCTGGACCCTCCCGTGCGCAGTTCACAATAGGACTGGCGCTCCTGTGAGAATCTAAGGCCGCCGCTGATCTGGCTGGCAGTAGAGCTCAGGCAGTCAGGCTCCCCCGCTGCTCATCTCTACGCTGCCGCCCAGTTCCTAACACGCCACAGACTGGTACCAGTCCATGGCCCAGGGTTTGAGGACCCCTGGGTGAAAACACTTTACATTTTTTGTATTTCGTATGATGGGGCAGAAGACACTACTGAGTCCCATTCATGCCAGACCTGGGGGCGGCTCAGTGTGGAAGAAGGAAAAGTGAAAAGAGCAGGAGGGAAGGCCTGGCAGACCTGGCAAACGGGACTCAGAGCTTGGTGGTGACTTGCCTGCCTTGGCTGGGCTGCTGGCTCCTGATGACCCTGGGACCCAGGGAAAGATGGTCACAGAGCAGATGCTTCAAAGGAAAGGGGTGGGGTCCTGTAAGAGCTCTCATTTGTCTTCATTGTACAACGTGGGGAAACTGAGGTGCAAACCTGCCTGAGTGACCCAGGTGGGACCCGAACACTCTCCAGGGCCCCCGAAGGCCTGCGTGGAGTACAGGGATTGGAGGGTGGGTGCTCCATCCGTCCACCCCCACTGCTCCCACGAAGCCCTTCTCTTCCCAGCTGTGGCCACTGCAAACACAATGAGCCGTGCTCCCCAGACACGGGCAGCTGTGAGTCCTGCGAGCCGGGCTGGAACGGGACCCAGTGCCAGCAGCCCTGCCTGCCTGGCACCTTTGGCGAGAGCTGCGAACAGCAGTGCCTTCACTGCCAACATGGGGAGGCCTGTGAGCCAGATACTGGCCACTGTCAGCGCTGTGACCCTGGCTGGCTGGGGCCCAGGTGAGGGCACCATTCTGTTCAGGGTGAGGTACACCTCCCCCCAGGACCCTCAGCTCAGCGGCTGTGTCTGAGAGCACCACCCCTCCCCGACACACAGGTTCATGCGGCCCCAGGGGCCTCCCTCCTGTTGAAGACTGGGGGAGAGCAATGGGTTCTGGGGGGCCTGGGCAGGATCCCAGCTCCCTCCCCTCTGAGGCTTCCTGCCCTCCTCCCCCTCTGGGGACTTGTCTGTCACCTGCTGGATTCGGCCCCAAGTTCAAGGCCCTATTTGCACCTGAGCTTCACTGCTGAGGAGTGGCCAGTTGGGTCCTTGAGTCCAGGAGCCTGGGGCGGAGGGGTGGGGCCCCACGGTGGGGGCCAGGCCTGCCTTGCTCTCCCCTTCCCCGAGTCTTGCCTCACCCCAGGTGTGAAGACCCCTGCCCCACTGGCACCTTTGGGGAAGACTGTGGCTCTACCTGCCCCACCTGTGTTCAGGGGGCCTGTGATGCTGTGACAGGGGAATGTGTCTGCAGTGCCGGCTACTGGGGGCCCAGGTGAGGACGGGGGTCCCGGGGGCAGGAGAGTGCCAGGGGCCTAGGTCAGGCCTGTGTGCAGCATTTCTTGAACTTCCCTGGACAGTGCCCAGAAATCTCCCTGCCCGTCTCCTGCCTGCCTCCCCAACTTCACCCAGCCCTCAGCCTGCCTCTCCATGTTACTCCATAGCTGCAACGCCTCCTGCCCAGCCGGCTTCCATGGAAACAACTGCTCAGTTCCTTGTGAATGCCCAGAGGGACTCTGCCACCCTGTCTCTGGGTCCTGCCAGCCAGGTAAGGTGGAAGAAGGCTGCAGGGTGCAGTAGCCAGGGAAAGGTGGGCCCTTCACATGGGCTCCAGGGCAAGTTCCTCACCAGGGAGTCTGGGCGCACTTCAGAGACATTCTTTTTTTTTTTTTTTTTTTTCCTTAAGACGAGGTCTTGCCCTGTCACCCAGGCTAGAGTGCAGTGGCATGATCTCAGCTCACTGCAACCTCCGCCTCCCAGGTTCAAGCCATTCTCCCATCTCAGCCTCTTGAGTAGCTGGGATTACAGGCGCACACCTCCATGCCTGGCTAATTTTTGTATTTTTAGTAGAGACAGGGTTTCACCATGTTGGCCAGGCTGGTCTCGAACTCCTGACCTGACCTCAGGTGATCCGCCCACCTCGGCCTCCCAAAGTGCTGGGATTACAGGCATGAGCCACTGTGCCCGGCCCAGAGACATTCTTTATACCTGAGCTCTGTGTGGATGCTCTGGGGTCCCCTGAAGATGTGACAGAGCCCCCGCCCCTGCGAAACCAGGCTAGAGCCATGAAATGGGCAGCAGGGTGGCTGGACACTGACATGGCCTCAGGGGCAAGAACCTGTGAAATGGGCCACAGAACCTGTGGAGGGGACACGCCAGCAGAGGGGCTGCCCGGAGGCAGGGAGAGACCCCCAGGAAGAAGCTTCTGGGTAGCAGGCAACTCAGAGCAAAGACAGGATGTGTAGGAGACAGGAAGGCCTGAGTGTCCCCCGTCTCTGGCTCCCCCAGGCTCTCACCGTCGGGACGCTGCCCTCATCGCGGGCAGCCTTGTGCCTCTGCTGCTGCTCTTCCTGGGCCTCACCTGCTGTGCCTGCTGCTGCTGGGCCACCCGGTCAGACCTCAAGGACAGGTGAACGCCAGCCCATCCCTTCCCCACACAGCTCAGGCCACGGGCTGGGAGCAGGAGGGCATCTGGTTTCCTTGTGGGGTGGGGAGGGCTGACCTTGTCACCCACATGGGTCAGAGGTGATGGGGGTGAGGAGGGCTGGCCTTGTCACCTACATAGGTCAGAGGTGTTGGGGGTGAGGAGGGCTGGCCTTGTCGCCCACGTGGGTCAGAGGTGATGGAGGTAGTTGGCAGTGGCCATGGCCTAGAGACACTGGAGACACCGGGTCAGCTGCCTGCCCTCCTCGGAAGCCTTCGATGAGGAAGTTTCTGAGTTGCATGGGCACCAGGCTGGTGAACTGGAGCCTGCAGCGGGAGGCAGAGAGCTGACACTGGCGGGGACCAGAGGAGGAGGGCTGGGACCACGGAAGGAGCAGCCCGGCTCTGGGCCAGGAGGGAAAGAGAACAGGCCTCAGATGGCCCACAAAGGAAAGTGACATCAATGTCTGTGCAGTGGTTTAGCAGAGAATGTAGCTGCCTGAGAGACGGAGAGGGGAGGAAGGGTTGGGCTGGTGGGGCCCGCGCAGGGGGGCTTATGCAGAGCTTTGTTCCTTTATGAAACCTCTTCACATTCCAGGCTCCTTTGAGACTCAAAACAGCGTGGAGGTTTGGAACAGGGAGTGTGGGGCCGGAAGGATTATGGTCCTCAATTCCCAGAGGACGTTGAGGCCCAAGGTGATCTAGTTGGTTACTGACACACAGGAAGCCCCTCTCCACCTTTTTGGACTCTTTGTCTGGTGCTCTCTGACTAGCTCCTGCCCTAGTCCAAGCACGTCCTCCCCTGTGCTTGTGCGGCATTCACAGATGAGCAGATACAGTTGCCCCTGGCCCAGGGTGGCAAGAAGCCCCTTGCAGGGACACGAGGACAGGTGCAAGTGCTGTTGGAGGAACGGTGAAGAGCGGAGCAGTCTCCTCCACGTGGGGGTAGAGCAGAGTGGGAACAAGGGAAGGCTTCCTGGAGGGGGTGTCATTTGAGACAGGTGGGCCGGGCGCGGTGGCTCACGCCTATAATCCCAGCACTTTGGGAGGCCGAGGCGAGTGGATCACCTGAGGTCAGGAGTTCAAGACCAGCCTGGCCAACATTATGAAACCTCATCTCCACTAAAAATACAAAATTAGCTGGGCACGGTGGTGGGCGCCTGTAATCTCAGCTACTCAGGAGGCTGAGGCAGGAGAATCGCTTGAATCCAGGAGGCAGAGGTTGCAGTGAGCCAAGATTGCATCATTGCACTCCAGCCTGGGCAACAGGAGCGAGATTCTGTCTCAAAAAATAAAGACACAGAGAGACAGAGAGAATGAGAGAGAGACAGGTGAGCTGGGGCTCAGCTAGGATGATAATAACAAAGACCTGCCACGTCCTGCAAAAAGCTCAGATAGATGATAGATAGATGGATAGAGATAGATAGATAGACAGACAGACAGACAGACAGACAGGATCTGTTTTACAGATGCGGAAACTGAGGCCTAGGGAGGTGACATCTGAACCAGAGTTGTTACTCACGGCTGTCTGACTCTAGAGCCACACTTTGTTCTGTGGCATGCCTGAATCTTGGGCTCAATCATTTGGATTTTATTCTGCAGTCAGTAGAGTGCCACTGAAGTAGAGGTAGTCACCCTGTCACACCCTGCCAAGGTGACCCAGGTCACTGTGGGTCTTATGTACTGACCACTGTCCCTACCCTCCTCCCTCAGGCCAGCGAGAGATGGAGCTACCGTGTCCAGGATGAAGCTGCAGGTCTGGGGGACATTGACCAGCTTGGGCTCCACGCTGCCCTGTGGTTCCCTCAGCTCCCACAAGCTACCCTGGGTGACAGGTCAGTGGGCACTGGAGGCTGGGGGCTGGGATTGGACAAGGCTTTGCATCAGGTCCTGCAGGCGCCTGATCTGGAGTCTCTGCAGTCTCACATCACGACCCGGAGGTCCCCTTCAACCACAGCTTCATCGAGCCGCCCTCTGCCGGATGGGCCTCCGATGACTCCTTCTCATCCGATCCTGAGTCTGGAGAGGCAGACGAGGTTCCTGCCTACTGTGTGCCACCCCAAGAAGGTAGCCCCCCCAACAGCCCACATAGCCCCTGAGCAGCCCTGCCCACCACGACCCCCTCTTTAGTCCTCCAGCAAACAGTTATTTATTTATTTATTTATTTATTTATTTATTTATTTTTTGAGACTGGGTCTTGCTCTGTCGCCAGGCTGGAGTGCAGTGGTGTGATCTCAGCTCACTGCAACCTCCGCCTCCCGGGTTCGAGCGATTCCCCTGCCTCGGCCTCCCAAATAGCTGGGATTACAGGCGCCCACCACCACACCCGGCTAATTTTTGTATTTTAGTAGAGACCAGGTTTCACCATGTTAGCCAAGATGGTCTTGATCTCCTGACCTCGGGATCTGCCTGCTTCGGCCTCCCAGAGTGTTGGGATTATAGGTGTGAGCCACCGTGCCCGGCCAGCAAACAGTTACTAAGGGCCCATTCTGTGTTAGTCACTGTTCTTGGCTCCGGGCATGCAAGAGATAACAAGAAGATTCCTATCCTCACCGAGCTTAGAGTCAGATGGGCAGTCATCAGATAATGACAGGACACAGTGATATGTGTTTCCATGGGGGACATACAAGTAGGGGCTCATTCACTAGCCATGCTGGGGTGACTGGGGTCAGGGAAGATGTGTGTGGTATCCCAGTTGAGTCTAGCAGAATCAGTAGGAGTTAGCCAAGTGAAAGTCAGGGAGAGGAGGGAATGATGTTTCAGGAAGATGGAACAGCATACACAAAGGCCCAGAGGTGAGAGGGATGTGGCTGTGTGCCATCGAAAGAGTTTTAGCTTGGTTAGAGTGTGACAGTATTTCAAAGTAGGGAGACGTGGTGAGGAAAGAGTACAGAGACCAGGTGTGGTGACTCACACCTGTGATGCCAGCACTTTGGGAGGCTGACGCGGGAGGATTGCTTGAGGCCAGGGGTTTGATACCAGCCTGGCCAACATAGTGAGACCCCATCTCTACAAAAATTAAAAAAAAAAAAAAAAGAGTGTAGAAGTAACAGTGTCTACGTGAATTGGTCCTTCTGCCACTCTCCTCATCCTTGCCCTTTTCCTTGCCCTATTTTTGAGGCCTCCTGGAAGATGCTGAGCTGTGGGTAGGATGCACTGGGGTGGCCAGTTCAGCTCCAGCCAAGCTCTTCTGTCTCCTCTGCCAGGGATGGTCCCTGTGGCCCAGGCAGAGTCGTCAGAGGCCAGCCTGGCTGGAGGTGCTTTCCCACCTCCTGAGGACGCCTCCACGCCATTTGCCATCCCGCGCACCTCCAGCCTAGCTCGGGCCAAGCGGCCATCGGTCTCCTTTGCTGAAGGTACAAAGTTTGCGCCACAGAGTCGCCGAAGCTCAGGGGAGCTCTCCAGCCCGCTCCGAAAGCCCAAGAGGCTCTCCCGGGGGACACAATCGGGTCCTGAGGGCCGGGAAGCCGAAGAGTCCACAGGCCCAGAGGAAGCAGAAGCACACGAGTCCTTTCCTGCAGCTGCCAGTCCCGGAGATTCAGCCACTGGCCACCGGTGGCCCCCACTTGGTGGCCGGACAGTGGCTGAGCACGTGGAAGCCATTGAGGGCAGTGTCCAGGAGAGCTCAGGCCCCGTGACCACCATCTACATGCTGGCGGGGACACCCCAGGGACCCGAAGGCCCTGTCCGCTCTGTCTTCCGCCATTTTGGTAGCTTTCAGAAAGGCCAGGCAGAACCCAAGGTCAAGAGGGCCATCCCTAAGCCTCCACGCCAGGCCCTGAATCGGAAAAAGGGCAGCCCTGGCCTGGCCTCTGGCTCTGTCAGCCAGAGCCCCAACTCAGCCCCAAAAGCTGGGCTTCCTGGGGCCACAGGGCCTATGGCAGTCAGACCAGAGGAAGCGGCCCGGGGGCTGGGGGCTGGCATGGAGAGTTCAGGGAGAGCCCAGGAGCCAATCTCTGGGGGTGGCTCCCCAAAACGGGATCCCCAGAAGCAAGCTAAAGAGGAAAGGCAGGAGGAACCTGAGTATGAGAATGTTGTACGCATCTCCAGGCCACCAGAACCCTAAGGACCTTGAATTTGGGGAGTGGGGAGACTGGATGGGACCGAAACTGCCCATGGACTAGACTGTGCTGTGTGCTGGAAAATGATCCCAGGGCCAGGACAGACAAACCAGAGCCTCTGCGCCTCCACAGGGAAAAGGCAAGGCTTCCAGGCCAGTTGGCCCAGGCCCCTGGCGTTGCTCCTGGAGGGGGCCAGGAAGGCCTGGGCAGAGACCCTGCAGGATGGGGTCAGGAAGGGTTGCCCGCAGGGATTTCTCCTCTGCTGTCCTGGACCCTGTGTGCCTCAGAAGGGCTATTCTTTTTTTCATGTGCAAAACATTTTTCTGAAATGGCAAACAACCTACATGTTTGCTGATAAAAGATTGGCTAGACAAATTTTTTTTTCTTTTTGAGACAGAGTCTTGCTCTGTCACCCGGGCTGGAGTGCAGTGGCACAATCTTGGCTCACTGCAAGCTCCACCTCCTGGGTTCACGCCCTTCTCCTGCCTCAGCCTCCCGAGTAGCTGGGACTACAGGTGCCTGCCACCACGCTCGGCTAATTTTTTTTGTATTTTTAATAGAGACGGGGTTTCACCATGTTAGCCAGGATGGTCTCGATATCCTGACCTCGTGATCCACCTGCCTCAGCCTCCCAAAGTGCTGGGATGACAGGCGTGAGCCACCGCGCCCGGCCTATGAACTTTTTAAAAAGGATGTATGTGCATAAAAACAGATTCAAGGGAAAGGCACTAAATGGTATTTTCCTCTGGAAGATGAGATTGTAGGTGATATTTATTTTCTTCTGGAACTTTTGTATAGTTCGCAAATTTTCTACAGTGAACATTCTTTTTTACTTTTGTTACTAGATTGAATTTGATAAAGTATAATAAAAAGCAACGATCTTTGTTAAAAAAATAAAAAGTACTAACATTACAGACATGTATAAAGTAAAACAGAGATTTCCCTTCTCCCCAGAGGCATCTGTGGGTCAAGAGAGAGACAGAATCTACTTTTCCCTGGCAGCTTTTTGGTCTTGTTTGAATTCTTTGCTCACATATTACCTAGTCAGAAAAGCAAAGGGGCAACCCTCCCCCCTAGCTTTATTTTATTTATTTATTTATTTATTTATTTATTTTGAGACGGAGTCTCACTCTGTCACCCAGGCTGGAGTGCAGTGGCGCGATCTTGGCTCACTGCAAGCTCCGCCTCCCAGGTTCAGGCCATTCTCCTGCCTCAGCCTCCCGAGTAGCTGGGACTACAGGCGCCTGCAACCACGCCTGGCTAATTTTTTGTATTTTAGTAGAGACAGGGCTTCACTGTGTTGGCCAGGATGGTCTCGATCTCCTGACCTCGTGATCCACCCGCCTCGGCCTCCCAAAGTGCTGGGATTACAGCTGTGAGCAACCACGCCCGGCCCATTTTTTAAGATGGAGTCTCAGTCTGTCACCCAGGCTGGAATGCAGTGGCATGATCTCGGCTCACTGCAACCTCTGTCTCCCGGGTTCAAGTGATTCTCCTGCCTCAGCCTCCTGAGTGGCTGGGATTACAAGTGCCTGCCACCACGCCTGGCTAATTTTTGTGTTTTTTGGTGGAGACAGGGTTTCACCATGTTGGCCAGGCTGGTCTGGAACTCCCAACCTCAAGGGCCCCACCGCCTCGGCCTCCCAGAGTGTTGGGATTATAGGCATGAGCTACCACGCCCGGCCAGGGGCAGCCCCCCCTCCCCCTTCTAGCTCAGTGCTCAGAGAATCTCATCAACAGTTGAGGTGCTTTCTTTCAGATGTTTTTCTGTGTACATGTCAACAAATATTTTAAACAAAAACAAAATTTTAGCATACTAAGCATACCATTCCTCATCTTCTTTTTTTTGTTTGTTTTTGAGACAAAGTATTGCTCTGTGGCCCAGGCTGGAGTGCAGTGGTGCAATCTCGGCTCATTGCAACCTCTGCCTCCTAGGTTCAAGCGATTCTCCTGCCTCAGCCTCCCGAGTAGCTGGGACTACAGGCGCCCACCACCATGCCCGGCTAATTTTTGTATTTTTAGTAGAGATGGGGTTTCACCATGTTGGCCAGGCTGTTCTCGAACTCCTGACCCGCCTTGGTCTCCTGAAGTGCTGGGATTACAAGCATGAGCCACCGCGGCCAGCCTCAACTTGCTTTTTCACTTAACGACATATCCTGGATATAGTTCAATGTCCATAAATATAAAGCTAACTCTCTTTATTTAAAAAATGACTACATGAGATTCCATCTAGCACAATTATTTAAATCATTCTCCCGCCAATGGAAGGTTGCGTTGTTCTGATCTGTTTTGATACAACAAGCAATGACATAGTGTACAACTTTGTCCATATTTATTTATTTTTTGAGACAGAGTTTCGCTCTTGTTGCCCAGGCTGGAGTACAGTGGCACGATCTCAGCTCACTGCAACCTCCGCCTCCTAGGTTCAAGCGATTCTCCTGCCTCAGCCTCCTGAGTAGCTGGGATTACAGGCACCCGCCACCACGCCCGGCTAATTTTGTATTTTTAGTAGAGACGGGGGTTTCTCCATGTTGGTCCGGCTGGTCTCGAACTCCCAACCTCGGGTGATCTGCCCACCTTGGCCTCCCAAAGTGCTGGGATTATAGGCGTGAACCACCGCGCCAGGCCCCATATTTATTTTTACATTTGTGCAAGTTTTTCTATAGAATAGATTCCTAGAAGCAGGGTTGTTGAGTTGTAGGGTAAGGAAGTTAGACACTTCTGTACTTACTCCAAATTGTCTCCAAAAATGTTGCCTGGATTTGTATTCTCACAAATTATGGGGGAATCCATTTCCCCACACTCAATCTGATCAGTTAAAAAATGGTATCTCATTATTTTACCTTGGTAAAAATAAAGTAACATATGCTAAAGCTTCTTTATTTTTTTATTTTTTGAGACGGAGTCTCTTTCTGTCGCCCAGGCTGGAGTGCAGTGGCACAATCTCGGCTCTGCAACCTCCGCCTCCTGGGTTCAAGCAATTATCCTGCCTCAGCCTCTCGAGTAGCCAGGACTACAGGCACGTGCCACCACGTCCAGCTAATTTTTTTGCATTTTTATTAGAGATGGGGTTTTGCCAGGTTGGTCAGGTTGCTCTCGAACTCCTGACCTCAGAGGATCTTCCCGCCTTGGCCTCCCAAAGTGCCGAGATTACAGGTGTGAGCCACTGTGCCCAGCCACTAAAGCTTCTAAAAAGTATATATAATTTTTTTGTGTGTGTTTAGCCATCGACAATTGTATCTCATTACAATTTAAATTTCTGAGTATTCTAAGGTTGAGTTTCTTTTCTGTCTTGGCTCACTGCAACCTCTGCCTCCCAGGTTCAAGCCATTCTTGTGCCTCAGCCTCCTGAGTAGCTGGGATTATAGGCGCCCACCACCATGCCCAGCTAATTTTTGTACTTTTTGTAGCGATGGGATTTTGCCATGTTGGCCAGGCTGGTCTCGAACTCCTGACCTCAGGTGATCCACCCACCTCAGCCTCCCAAAGTGCTGGGATTCCAGGTGTGAGCCACCGCGCCTGGCCTTTTGCCACTTTTCATGAGTTCATGTTTTCATTCCACAAACTCATATTGTACAACTGCTTTGTGCTTGCTTCTCTATCAAGGGCTGGTTATACAAAGTTGAATAAGACCCAAAGAGTTCATAGTCAATTAGAGAGGAAGACAAACAGATGAATAGCCAATTATAAAACAATGCCAGCGGCCGGGTGCGGTGGCTCATGCCTGTAATCTCAGCACTTTGGGAGGCCGAGGCGGGTGGATCACGAGGTCAGGAGATCGAGACCACGGTGAAACCCCGTCTCTACTAAAAATACAAAAAATTAGCCGGGCGTGGTGGCAGGCGCCTGTAGTCCCAGCTACTTGGGAGACTGAGGCAGGAGAATGGCGTGAACCCGGGAGGCGGGGCTTGCAGTGAGCCGAGATCGCGCCACTGCACTCCAGCCTGGGCGACAGAGCGAGACTCCGTCTCAAAAAAAAAACACAAAAAAACAATGCCAGCAGTGGGCAAATAAAGTGAACAGTATTAATGGGGAGTGGTTAGGGAAGGCTTCCCAGAGGAGGTGCTGTCCAAAATGAGGCTATGTCGAGAGCTAGAGGAGAGAGAACAGCAGGTGCAGAAACCACAGGCGATTCCATGTGACTGGAGCATCGGGGCCCAGGCAGGTCAGATGTCCTCCAGAGGGAGGGAGAGGGAGGAGCCTGTGTGGGTCAAATTGGGGAACTGGAGCTTTTTAATTTTATTTTTTTGAATCGGAGTCTCGCTTTGTTGCCCTGGCTGGAGTACAGTGGTGCAATCTCTGCTCACCGCAACCTCTACCTCCCCGGCTCAAGCAATTCTCCTGCCTCAGCCTCCCCGGTAGCTGGGATTACAGGCGCGTGCCACATCACCCAGATCTTTTTTTTTTTTCAGATGAAGTTTCGCTCTTGTTGCCCAGGCTGGAGTGCAGTGGCGCAATCTCGGCTCACTTCAACCTCCACCTCTCGGGTTCAAGTGATTCTCCTGCCTCAGCCTCCAGAGTAGCTAGGATTACAGGTGTGTGCCACCACGCCCGGCTAATTTTTTGTATCTTTAGTAGAGACAGGGTTTCACCATCTTGGCCAGGCTGGTATCAAACTCCTGACCTTGTGATCCGCCCGTCTCAGCCTCCCAAAGTGCTGGGATTACAGGCATGAGCCACCGCGCCCAGCCATTTTTGTATTTTTAGTAGAGACAGGGTTTCACCATGTTGGCCAGGCTGGTCTTTAACTCCTGACCTCAAGTGATCTGCCCGCCTCAGCCTCCCAAAGTGCTGGTATTACAGGCGTGAGCCACCGTGCCCAGCCAGGAACTGGAACTTTATCCTGTTTTACAAATAAGTTTCTGAAGGATTTTGGCAGAGGTCACATTTACATTTCCCTTAGTACCCTGGGATGAGATGGGGGCTGGATTTGAGGAGCTGAAATTTGAAGGTGGCTCAACAGTAGTTACGGGCGTAAGGGCTCAGATGGACCGATTAGGTAAATATGTAGGAGATACAGCTGTATCAGCTTGATGGGGATGGAGTGAGGGAGAGGCAGAATCACAGCAACTGCCTAACAAATGCCTGATGAAAGGATGGTTCTCCGCAGGGCACTGTGAGTCATGCCTGTAATCCCTGCACTTTGGGAGGCTGAGGTGGGACGATCACTTGAGCCCAAGACTTTGAGACCAGCCTGGGCAACAGGGCAAGACCCTATCTCTACAAAAAATACAAAAATTAGCCAAGTGTGGTAGCACGCACCCGTGGTCCCAGCTACTTGGGAGGCTGAGGCAGAAGGATCACCTAAGCCCAGGAGGTCGAGGCTGCAGTGAGCTATGATCATGCCACCACACTCCAGCAGTCTGGGTGCCTGACATCCTGTCTCAAAAAAAAAAGAAAAAAGAGAGGGTTCTTGGTATCTAACTTCAGTAGACAGTAGTATGGTTATCTGAGAAAATGTGGAGGACAGTTCTGGGGGATATTTGAGGTATGTTTGACCCTGCAGTGCCCTCAGGCTGCTCAAAGAGGAGGGAAGGGTGAAGGAAGAGATTTTTCAGATGGCAGTTGAAAGCTTGTGAGTGGGAAGGGTTCCACAGGGTGAGGAACCGGGGAGGTTACCAGCTGGTGCCGCCCCCCAGCAGGCTGACAGCTCCAAGCCTCGTCTGGGGGCGGTTGCCCTCACCAGGTGGCCCGGGCGGATTCTAGACAGTAGGGGGCACACTCGGACTGGGGCAGGTGGAGCAAGAGGCGTTTGGGGCTCCTACAGCCCTGGGGTGGTGGTGGGGTTTTATTTTTGGTTTTTTTTTTGGTAGAGATGTTTCTCGCCATGCTGCCCAGGCTGGTCTCGAACTCCTGGCCCCAAGTGGCCCTCCGACCTTAGCCTCCCAAACCGCTGGGATTCCAGACGTGGACACCACGCGGCAGCCCTGGAGTGCTAAGCCAGCCCCCCCGGAGCAAGCCAGGGAGACCAAGCCGATTCTGGGGCAGTCAGACGGTCTTCCGAGGTCGGGCTAGTGCCTCGGATCCGGGGGACGAAGACGGGGAGCTGAGCTTTCGGAGCCCGGGCTTATCAGACGGGGACCCGGAGCCCCCTCGAACCCTCGCTGGCTTGTACCAGCTGGCGGACGTGGCCCGTAGCATCGCCCTGCGGAGGGACCTTCCCTGAAAGGTACGGGGAACGGGGTGAAGGTGGCCAGCGCGGGCAGGGAGCACCCATATGACGATCAAGGGTGGAGGGTCCCCGGGGGACCGAGCAGTGTGTGAACACGGGCGGAGAAAGGTCAGTCTGATGGGGGGACCTCAGGAGACCCCGTCCTAGGACAGGACAGACCAGCCCCAAATCCCCTTGCAGATTTCCAAGGGCCAACTTCCAGGGACCGGGCAGACGGCACCCGGGAGAGGGGAAGGGGTCAGTGCATCAGCAGGGGGCGCCACGGCTGGACCGGGTCCGGGATCCCAGGCCCCGAATACACTGGGACGGGAACCACCGGGGCGGGGGAGCGAGGAATCAGGACGCAAAGCCCGAGGCGGCGGGGACGGCGGCGCTGCGCGGGGAGGAGGCGGGGTGGGGATTCGAGAATGGAACCACCGTGCGGAGCCGGCGCATCTGGGCGTGGTGACTGGCGCGCAGGGGGCAGCTGGGGACGGCGAGGCGGCCGCGGGAGAGCCCGGCTGGGGGCGTTGGTGGCCCGGCGGCCTCGGTGGGGAGTCCGCTGGGGGCCGGGACGCGGAGCCGGAGCCCCAGCCTGGCAGGGTCAGGCCGCTGGAGAGGCCGCGGGGCGATGTCGCCGGGGGTTCCCGGCTGCGCTGTGACTCGGGTTGAAGGCTGCAGAGCGAGGCCCGGCCCGCAGCGCCCAGGCCCC
>NW_026652568.1:0-36159 GCF_009828535.3 Hylobates moloch
TTTCAGCATTAACTCAAAAGTCTACAGTCCAAAGTCTCACCTGAGACACCTGAGACAAGGCAAGTCCCTTCTGCCTATGAGCCTGTAAAATCAAAAGCAAGTTAGTTACTTTCTAGGTACAATGGGGGTACAGGCATTAGGTCAATACGGTCATTAGAAATGGGAGAAATTGGCCAAATAAAGGGTCTACAGGGCGCATGCAAGTCCAAAATCCACTAGAGCAGTAAAATCTTAAAGCTTCAAAATGATCTCATTGAACTCCATGTCTCACATGCAGGTCATGCTGATGCGAGAGGTGGATTCCCATGGTCTTTTACAGTCTGCCAATGTAGCTTTGCAGGGTATAGCCTTCCTCCTGGCTGGTTTCATGGGCTGGTGTCATGTCTGTGGCTTTTCCAGGTACATGGTGCAAGCTTTCAGTGTATCTGCCATTCTGGGGTCTGGAGGTCTGTGGCTCTCTTCTCACAGCTCCACTAGGCAGTGCCCTAGTGGTGACTCCCTGTAGGGGCTCTGACCCCACATTTCCCTTCCACACTGCCCTAGCAGAGGTTCTCCATTAGTTCTCTGCCCTGCAACAAACTTCTGCCTGTGACATCCAGGCATTTCCATATATCCTCTGAAACATAGGTGGAGGTTTCCAAATCTAAATTCTTGAATTCTGTGCACCTGCAAGCTCAACACCCATGGAAGGTGCCAAGTCTTGGGGGTTGCACCCTATGAAGCCACAGTCTGAACTGTACCTTGCCCCCATTTAGTCATGGCTGGAACAGCTGTGATGCAGTGCACCAAGTCCATAGACAGCACACAGCAGAGGGATGCTGGGTCAGGCCCATGAAACCATTTTTCCTTCTTGGTCTCATGGCCTGAGATGGGAGGTGCTGCTACAAAGTTCTCCGACATATCCTAGAGACATTTTCCAAATTGTCTTGGGGAATATCTTTCATTCCTCATTATTTATGCAAATATCTGCAGCCTGCTTGAATTTCTCCTCAGAGAATGAGATTTACTTTTCTATCACATTGTCACATTGCAAATTTTCTAAACTTTAATGCTCTACTTTCCTTGTAATACTGAATGCCTTTAACAGCACCCCTGTCATATTTTGAATGCTTTGCTGCTTAGATACCCTAAATCATTCTATCAAGTTCAAAGTTCCACAAATCTGTAGGGCAGGGGCAAAATGCTGCCAGTCTCTTTGCTAAACCATAACAAGAGTCACCATTGCTCCAGTTCCCAACAAGTTCCTCAACTCCATCTGCAACCACCTCAGCCTGGATTTTGTTGTCCATACCATTATCCACATTTTAGTCAAAGCCATTCAACAAGTCTCTAGCAAATTCCAATCTCACCCACATTTTCCTCTCTTCTCCTGAGCCCTCAAAAGTGTTCTGACCTCTGTCTGTTACCCAGTTTGAAAGTCACTTCCTTATTTTGGGGCATATTTTCAGCAGTGCCCCACTCTACTGGTACCAATTTACTGTAGTAGTCAATTTTCACCCTTTTAATAAAGACATACTCAAGGCTGGGCAATTTACAAAAGAAAGGTTTAGTGGACTTACAGTTTCAAGTGGCTGGGGAGGCCTCACAATCGTGGTGGAAGGCAAGGATGAACAAGTCCTGTCTTATATGAATGACAGCAGGCAAAGAGAGAGCTTGTGCAGGCAAACTCCCCCTTATAAAACCATCAGAAATTGTGAATCTTACTCATAATCAAGAAAACGTCATGGGAAAGACCTACCCATCATTCAGTTACCTTCCACTCATCTGTCCCACAATACCTGTGAATTCAAGATGAGATCTGTGTGGGGACACAGTCAAGCCATATCACATATGTTCATTACAGGAATATTTACAATAGCAAAGACATAGAATCAAACTAAATGCTCATCAACAGTAGACTAGATTAAAAACATTTGGTACATACACACCATGGAATGCTTTGCAGTGATAAAAACATTGAGATCATGTCCTTTCAGCAACATGGATAGACCCAGAGGCCATTATCCTTAGCAAACTAGAACAAATACTGCATGTTCTTACTTATAAGTGGGAGACAAGACTGGTTGTTTAAGCTAAGCAAGAAGAACACATGGGTACTAGAAGGGGAACAGCAGAAACTGAGGCCTTTGTAATAGGGGTGGGTGTGAGTAGGGAGACTATCAGAAGAAATACCTATTGAATACTATGCTTATTACTCAGGTGATGAAATTTTCTGTCCACCAAACCTCCATGACATACAGTTTACCTATATAAGAAATGTGCACATGTACTCCTAAACCTAAACAAAAAATCACAGCCATATATCTTCAAGTATTTCCCTATCATCTTTCTGCAATTATAATTCAATGTATGTTAGAGTTTTGCACTGTGAACTTTATACTTCTTTTATAGTATTTTCTGCATTTACTTTATTACTCTCTGCTTTGTTCTGCGTATTTTCTTCTAATCTTTCCTCTACTTGACTATTTATCTCTTTAACTGTTTCTAATAATCTGTTACATCCAACCATTGAGATCTAAATTGTGTTTATTGTATATTTTAATTTTCACATTTAGTTGGTTCAGTGTATTATGCATCTTCTGTTTTAATTGTATACATGAGGCACATTTAAAAATGCTTGTTTTTCATTAGGTGAGTCATCTATATGTTTTATTTTGCTTTTGTCTTTTGATCAGGCCTTGTGTTCTCCTATACTTTGTTATTTTTGAGTGCTGCATTTTGCATATAAAAAAATTGTAAGATGTAGTAAGACTTTTACTATGTTGGTTTTCTTTAAAAGAGGATTGACTATTTTTTATAGCCAGAAGCTAAGATTGAAGATATAAAAATCCCAGACAATGTTAATCCAATGAAGAAATGAGATGACCTAAGCTGGGCTTGGGTTCCTTTGCATACTACTCCTTTGTCTATTCATCCCTACTCCAAAAGTGAAGTCCTCTGTGGTCTCAAATAGAAAGCCTGGTTGTTTACAAAGGACTATTTTCCTTGGTAGGCTTTGAGTTTCACTTATTCTTCAGGGAACAGAATCAATATAAAGTTCCACCCCGCTTTTCAGGCTTTCATTTGTGTCTTTAGACTTATTCTGTACTCTTAGAGAAAAGAGCCCAAAAGCAGGGTTTAGCACTCTAGCTTTTCTTTGAAATGTTATTCCCACAAATTCTTGACTTTTAAAGTTTTTAAATGCTTTAAAATGCATGTATTTCATATTTTTCTAGGTCTTCCATTTTTTCTTATTTTAAATTTGGTATGAAACAAGTGATTTCTGCTTTTTTAGAAGATATATATCTATACTTTACTGTCTACTTTGGCAATAAATATGGGTTACAGAGAATTACTATAGACTATGGCATATGTTAAGGCAATATCTACATCAGTTAGTATTTTCGATGTATTTTTTCATTGGAGCAAATAAATTCAAATTCTGGGCTGTTGTAAGCATCATCTGAGCTAGCAAACACTTTTGTCTCATTCAGATAAATGGAAAGCATTAGTAGTTCTTTGGCTTCAGCTGGAAGGAACATAGAAAATTCTGCCTTATTCTTGTATTAGTTCTCCATCTTGGAGTCATAATTTAATGCATAGTACCTTTGCTCACATCAGATCATTTTTCAGAATTAAAGATATGTTTGTGTATCTTTTACCGTTTTCCAGTAACAGAACATAGCATCTTGACGTGCTCTTTAAATCTTAGAAGTGACCCAAATTACATTTGTGGTGTCTAGATTTAATCCATTTATTAGGCAAGTTGAAAACGGCCAACTTTTAATGGTGGCTATTACATAATAAATCAGGTTGAGTGGTGCCTATTACATGATAAATATCTTTAGCTAGTTCAGGTAAGTATTTATGAGACTCTATACCTAAGGCCCTTATGACACAGAAGTTCCACTAAACCTACAATGAGGTAAATGTGCTCAATGGAGCCAATGACAAGCCAATTTATGGAAAGAGCAATGTAAATCCTTAGGGAATTATGCCCCTGTTGGAAAATTAAAATTTCTTTCTTGTAAAAATAGTTATTGAATTAATATTGGACTAAAGGGATTGAATTAATGGACTACATATCATTATGGTTGCATCTGACACAAATTCAGGCCTTGATCAAAATCCTGTAGTTTAACCTAAAATTGCAGAACTGTGACTACCTGTTTTTCTGATAAGTAGAACATCAACTTCAGTTCAAGGATCTCCGCCTTTGAGCTTCAGGACTTCTTGGGCAGGGATTCCTAACAGCAAGAGTAAGGTGACTATTTGCTGGTATTATAATTGGGTAAGAAAATAGGAGGCTGGTTCATTCTGGCTGAAATATGGCTTGCTTTCCCTAAATATTTCATAATATGAAACTCATATTTTATTTTTCATTTTACCTTAGAATTTTCTTATTTACATTACAGGCTTTACACATTACTTGGCATTCCACTACTGTTCCTTGGTAAGAGCCAAGTCTTTTTCCTAAGAGATTGTTCTAGAAAAAAATGTGTTTGGAGAGAATACTTCATTTGAATTTGTTCTGAATATTCTAACTATGTTATCTATATTGACCTTACTGCCTCTTTTATTTAAAACAGTGATGATGTAAAAGTCACAGACTGTGTCTGCACACATAAATTGCAGAATTATTTTCCTGATAGGAAAACTCAAGTGACGAGTTAAACTCCCACCAAAGGTAGAGTATGCCTTCAGTTGGTATCTAGTTCTCTAGGTGTTATGTTTTCTTGTTGGATCCACCATTGCTTGTAGTAATCTGTGAAAGGTCTCAATTTCCTGGAATGAGATTGGGTAGATATGGAGACCTGCGTTTAATTAGGAAAGAAGTGTCTTAGGGATATTCTGTTTGAATGACTGAAGGATTTAATTTCAACAGAACTCTTCAACATTTTAGTCATTCAAATAGCTTATTTCTAAGACTACTTCTTTCCTAAGTAAAAGCAAGAGAAAGCTGTGTCATTGACTTTTTTCAAAGTTAATTCCCTATATTTTCCTTGTTAGCTGCAGAACTTAATAGCTAGGCACATGAGTGTTATCACAAATCCTCAATAACAGCAAAGTAATTATGGGTGCTTCACCATAATTGACTGAGAAGAGAAACATTCAAGTAATGAATTTTAGTGTTGCTAAATTGTTTGTTTGTTTATTTGTGCCACTAAATTATGAACTTGTCCAGGTTAATTTCCACTAATTAGGTCAATTTTTGTATAGTCATGCAAATGCAGAATCTTTGTTTTTCTATGAAGAATTTTTTTCAGCCGTTGAGGATATTCAACTACCTTTGTACAGTAAATATTGACATTATGTTTAAGCATCTTTATATTTTTAGCAGCTGCTTTAAATACTTCTATACTTTTCTGAAACACTGCATTAATGAGGAGCCTGTGTGAAAATATGAAAACTGTAGCCACTAAGAACTATTTCTAGATCCATGGATAAACCATCCATTTTCATGTGTTTTATGATCACTCATAGATGCATGAAGTATCTACAGTAACCCTCAGTAAAAGAAGCATTGATTTTTTTGGACCAAGTACAAAGCTCAAGATGTGAGTTCTTGAAACCACTGACAGGGATATTCATTAAAAATTCCTGTGATATGTTTAAATATAGGTAATATCTTTTTATTATTATTAATATTATACTTTAAGTTTTAGGGTACATGTGCACAATGTGCAGGTTTGTTACATATGTATCCATGTGCTATGTTTGTGTGCTGCACCCATTAACTCGTCATTTAGCATTAGGTATATCTCCTAATGCTGTCCCTCCCCCCTCCCCCCACCCCACAACAGTCCCCGGAATGTGATGTTCCCCTTCCTGTGTCCCTGTGTTCTCATTGTCAATTCCCACCTATGAGTGAGAACATGTGGTGTTTGGTTTTTTGTCCTTGCGATAGTTTACTGAGAGGTAATATGTTAACTATCATATATTTTCATTGGAATAATTCTAGTTGAGAAAATTAATCTAGCAGAACACAGACATTAATCAGAGTATACAAAGTATATTTGGTTTTAGAACACAGTCTGATAGGCATTATTTTCCATTTTGCCATTAAGTAGATAAACACGTTCCATATTACAGCTATAATAAATAAACCAACATATTTATTATTTTAATTTATAGGTTATAATGTTTTACATGATACATTAATGAATATGTAGAATTACTTTTAGATATATTTAAATAAGAATTTAAAATTGCATATCATGTCAAATATGTTAGAGTGTAAAGGAATCAATGACTATTATGTTGTGGAAGCATGATATGGATTTTTATGTGTAAACCTAAAAATTATTTCAACAGACATATTAGTGTACGCATGTAAAGAAATACATGCTCTGGAAAGTACCTTGTGTACTGTTATTAAGAAATATTTACAAAAGTGTAATCGTTAAGTATTTTAGAGGGTTGTGTTTGTGTTTATGAAATTTTATCTTTTGAAAATGTCATGTTGTGAAGAAACTGTGTTAAATTTTTTTATTAGAAATGAGTTAACTTGGTGGTTTAAGTTAATAGTCTATTAGTACTCTCTTTCAGTTTTTTAAGGTATTAAATCTTTGATGACTTAAACTATAGGGGATAGTTTTCATATCCTGTTTTTTCAAGTAAACTGTTAAACTGCCCATTAGATTTAGCATGATGAAATTTATCCTTGATGATTACATAGAGAAAAGGAATGAATACTTGCTCAAGTAAGATGTGAAAAACAAAGAGAATTGGATGTAGACTACATTATACCCTTGTGTTCTTCAGCAGGTGTGTCTCCATCAGTCTACAGCTTCAAGAATGACAGAACTCCGGAATCAGTGGGAAGATATAGTGTGAATGACACATAGACTGTCCATCACAGCTAGCTTCTAGAGACAGCTTGAACTCTGCCTGCATGTGCTCTCTGCCACTACCAGATCCATGTAAATGGAATCATCTTGACTACATTTTAGGTTTAGTCATTCTGTATGTTTCTTCAGCGGTGAATAATCAGAAAGTTGGGTTTGTATCTCTGCTTGTCCTATTGTTCTCTTTTCTTTAGGTTTGTCCTTAACTACAGGCATAGAGAAAATACTAATTTTTTTCTTTTTGAAATTTATTTATTTATTTATTTATTTTTATGAGGATTTGGTCTGTATCTATTTGTTATGGCTACGCCAAAAACCCTCCTGAATCACCCCAGGGAACAAAGCAGGTTGCGCTTCCAGTATTTCCTCATTAAAGGAAATCTTTTTGAAGAAGAATTTTAAAAGAATTGTAGCCTCACTTAATTATCACATTAATCTTCTCATTACTTGTAGATATTTATTTATTAACTACAATTTCTGTTTTCTTATTTGATTCTTCTTTTCTTTCATCTTCAATATTTAGCTTTATCTGTGATAATAGATGCATTTTTTCCTATAATGATGTTGCTGGAAGTAGGGACCCCGAATGGAGGGACTGGCTGAAACCATGGCAGAAGAACATAAATTTGTGAAGATTTCATGGACATTAATCAGTTCCCAAAATTAGTACTTTTATAATTTCTTATGCCTGTCTTTACTGCAGTTCTGAACACAAATTGTGAAGACTTCATGGCCATTTATCACTTCCCCAGTAAATACTCTTATAATTTCCTATGCCTGTCTTTATTCTCCTAATCCCATCATCTTCATAAGCTGAGGAGGTATGTCACCTCAGGACCCTGTGATGATTGCATTAATTGTACAGATTTTTTGTAAAACGTGTGTTTGAACAATATGAAATCTGATTGTACAACATGGGTGTTTGAACAATATGAAATCAGGAAACCCTGAAAAAGAACAGAATAACAGCAATTTTCAGAGAACAAACAAAGATAGCCATAAGGTCTGACTGCCTGAGTGGTCAGGCAGAATAGAGCCATATTTTTCTTCTCACGGAGAGCCTATAAACAGATGTGTGAGTAAGAGAAATATTGCTGAATTCTTTTCCCAATGAAGATGTGCTCTGTGACATCATGGATGTAATCATATTCCTGTTCACTATTTCATTACACATCCTGTTCTCCTGAGCTCTCAACTGTGACACAAGCTTTAGAGAATACTAAATAGGACTGAGTAACAATGTTATAGGATTTGTCCTCCTTGGCCCAACTCAGGGTCCTTATGTGCAAAATGCATTATTTGTCATGTTTTTACTCATATACACTGTGACTGTGGTGGGGAACCTGCTCCTTGTGGTGACCATTATTGCCAGCCCCTCCTTGGGCTCCCCAGTGTACTTCTTCCTTGCCTGCCTGTCATTTATAGATGCTGTGTATTCCACCACCATTTCTCCCATATTGATTATAGCCTTACTCTCTGATAAAAAGACTATTTCCTTCCAAGCTTGCATGGGCCAGCTATTTATAGACCACTTATTTGGTGGTGCTGAGATCTTCCTTTGGGTGGTGATGGACTGTGATTGCTATGTTACCATCTGTAAGCCACTACCCTATTTGACCATCATGAATTGACAAGTTTGCATCCTTCTCCTGGTGGTGGCTGTGACTGGAGGTTTTGTACATTCTGTGTTTCAAATTGCAGTTGTGTATCGTCAGTCTCGCATTCTGTGGCCCCAATGTCATTGACCACTTTGTCTGTGACATTTACTACACATGATTGGAACTGATATGAACTGACACCTACTTTATAGGCCTTACTGTGGTTGCCAATGGTGGAGCAACCTGTATGGTCATCTTCACCCTTCTACTAATCTCCTATCCAGTCATCCTAAACTCCCTTAAAACTTACCATCAGGAATGGAGGTGTAAAGCCCTGTCTACCTGTATCTCCCACATTGCCGTGGTTGTCCTCTTTTTTGTTCCCTGTATTTTCATGTATGTTAGACCTGTTTTGAACTTTCCTCTTTATAAATTCATGACTGTATTTTACACAGTTAACACACACCCATATTGAATCCACTAATATACGCACTGAGAAATTTAGAGATGAGAATTGCCTTAAAAAAAAACTCTGGTGTAAAAACTTAACTACAGTTAGATTAAGAGTGCTCCTTGTCTTTTATGTAGGTATATGTAGACAACGTCTTTCCCATGAGATTGTTAGATTGTTATGGAATCATCACAAATTGAGGTGCCACTTTTTTTTTTTTTTGAGATGGAGTCTCACTCTGTTGCCCAGGCTGGAGTGCAGTGGCATGATCTTGGCTCACTGCAACCTCCATCTCCCAGGTTCAAGCAATTCTCTGCCTGAACCTCCCGAAGAGCTGGGATTACAGGCAACTGCCACCATGCCAAGCTAATTTTTTTCTTTTTCTTTTTTTTTTTTTTTTAGTAGAGATGGGGTTTCACCATCTTGGCCAGGATGGTCTCAAACTCCTGACTTTGTGATCCACCCACCTTGGCCTCCCAAAGTGCTAGGATTACAGGCATGAACCACCGTGCCCAGCCGAGGTGCTACTTTTTATTCTGGTCCTCCCTTCATGCATGGTGCAAGGTTCCACAGTTTTTGTGAGTTAAAACAACCAGCATTTAAGTATTTCAATTGTTTTCAGGCCAGAAATTCAGGCAATTGTTGGCTGAGTATTTCCTCTATTTTGTTTGACAAGGACTGAAGTCAGTGTCTTTTTCATCTGATAATTGGGTAGTTGTAGGATGCAGGTTAACTTACTTTACATTTATACTATATCGGAAGAGATGACTGTAGGACATCCACTGGGTCCCCCTTCCTATCCATTTAGATGAAAACCAGAAGAACCAGAAGGGGAGTCAGGCATTTTACATGGTGCTAAGAGATCCCATTAATAGAAATTAGAGGTGTCAGGCCAGTTAATGGCTATGTCCACAATTGGCACAATGTCACTTGCACCATATTCTATTAGACAGGTCGCAGATAAGAGGTTTTACAGAAATAGAAGATAATCCTTGATGGGGAAGTGGCAAAGTCACTTTGCAGAGCAGCATGTGGAACAATTACCTACATCTCAAAAAGAGTGCAATGGAATTTTATTTGTGTTGAGTTGGATCCATAAATCATCTTGCACTAACAACATCTTAACAACCTTGGGTTTCTAGTTCCTGAATACAGTGTATCTAATAGGTATTTTAAATATTTATTTTTGGAGAGTTTTGTAGTTTTTATTAGCGTAGGGATCTTCCTCATCTAGTCCAAAGTATTTATGTCTTTAGATTGCATCATAGGTTTTTATTTTAAAACAAAATTCCAATTTTTATTGTCGCTAGTATATGTAAAGGAAATTGAATTATTTATTTGGCAATTGAGTTCCATAAGATTGCTAAATTCAGTTCTTATTCCTACAAAATTATTTCTATAGATTCTTTAGAGTTTTCTAAAACACTATCATTTTCTCTACAATTAAGTATAGCTCATTACATGGAAGGATATAGAAGTGTTTCAATTTCTCTTTGTGTCATTCTTAGAAGGTTGTGCTTTTCCTACATTTTACCTATCATCTATGCTGTCGAATTAATTGAAGTAGTGTTTTTCATAACAATCATTTTCTACCCTTTTAAAGTCTAAATGATCTGTGGGATGATTTGTTTATTTCTGATACTGGTCATTTGAATTTCTCTTTGTTTTCTCTTGATCACTCTTGCTAGCAGTTTATCAGTTTTATTATAAAAGTACCAAGTTTTGGCTAATTTATTTTTTCTATTTCATGTTTTTCATTTTCTTGACTTTTGATCTTATGTTTATTATATCCATTTGTTTAATTAGCTTGACTTTTATTTGCTCTTCTTTTTTTTGTTTCTTAAGTTGAAGGCTCAGATGGCTCTTTTAAACCTGTGTTTTAAATGTAAGGATTTTTGCTATACATTTTTCTTTAAGTACTGTTTTAATCACACCTTACACATTTTGATATGTTTTTGTTATTGCTTATTTCTAAGTATTTGCTTATTTCCCTTATACATTTTTATTTGATTCATAGGTTCACTAAATATTTATGGCATAATTTTTAATATTTGAAGAATAGTCTAGATATATTTATGAGTTATTTATTTAGTCATAACAAATTATTCCAAAACTTAGTGATTCAAACAATATGTACACATTCTCGATTTCTGTAGATCAGTAAACTAAGAATGGCTTAGCTGGTTCCTGTGTTTCAATGTCTCTCACAAAGCTCTAATCAAGGTGCTGGTTCGACTAGAGTCTCATATGAAGGCTTGGCTGAGGAAAGATCCCGTTCAAGCTGGCTGTTGGCAACATTCAGTTTCTAAGTAGAAATGAAAAATCTTTTGAATATGTAATTATTCTTATATCCCACAGCATTTTGAAATTGTTTTATATACTTTACTGCTACATGTTATAAACTCCAGAATATATTATTAATCTCACCTTAAACCATTAATTTTATAAATCAATTTAGAGAAGAATATTTATTCTGTATACATTGTTTCTACTAACTTCATTCTTTTCTATAAATGTGATATTCAAGTAATATTGCTTTCTTCTTGCTGAGGAAATTTTTTTTGTATTTTTTGTAACGTGGGTCCACTGGTTATGACTTTTCCCACCACTCAAATACTTAGCGTATTACTGAGTAGCATAGAGGTATGTTGAGACTACGTTCATTTCTCCCTTCTAGGGAGAATAGGTGAAAGCTTGAAAGAGTGAGTAGAACTATTAGCAGTTTAGAAGGGTGAAAAAGAAGTTTGGAGTTCAATCTGCATGATTAGAGTCACTTATTAAATACTTCAGCTTTCCACTGAAACTTAAGCAGATGTATGTCTCATCACTAATGACTACATCCCCAAATTAAGAATTATACTATCAAATTTTGAGACATTCCTTGTATTAGTGAATACTTGGATTGCTATACAAATATTAATACTTGAAGCTGGTTAATTTGTAGAGAAAGGAGGTTTAGTTAGCTCATTGTTCCACAGACTTTACAGGAAGAATGATTCTGGCATCTGTTTGACTTCTGAGGAGGCCTCAGAAAATTTACAATCATGGCAGAAGGCAAAGTGGGAACAGGTACATCTTACTAGACAGCAGCATGAGCAAGCAGGGAAGGTAACACATAATTATAAATCACAAGATCTCATGAGAACTTACTGTCATGTTGACAGCACTAAAGGGAGAGGTATTAAACTATGAGTCATGGCACTGACTCACCCTTTAGGAGGCCATTCCAATGTTCTATCTAGACAACAGCTCGTTGGTGATGAAATGTGGTCATACTAGTGCATTCTACTGTGGTGAGTTATTTGCTTTACTTCACTTACTAGAAAAGGTATCCCTTGGTTAGCAATGACAATGTTTGTTGTACAATGGCAATCGAGAATGGATTATTCTGCATGAGTAATAAATAAGACTAAAGTACTGGGACAATCATATAACCCAAATATATAATATAATGACAAGATGCTGTTTCCACCACATTGAGATTTGCAATGAAGTAAGCTGTCACAAGGTTGTTGGTGGTTTCCCTGGCTATTTATGCCATGGTAGGGAGTCAATTATGGGCAATTTTGATGGCATTTTGGACCCTGAGCTCTGACAGTCCAGTTTCACCTGCTTTTGCCATACCAAGCATTTTGGTAACATATTTTGTTGTCTTTCAAATATAGTTTGTTTTTGTTGTTTCTAGTGTTATTGAATTATATTTCACATATATTTTATATACTTAAGATACAATATGATGTTTGATAAATGTATACATTGTGAAGTGATTACACTACGTAGCTATTTAATGTATCCATTATCTCACATAGTTACCTCTATTTGTGACAAGAACATTTAAGGTATATCCCTTAGCAAATTTCATGTATCCATTATTTATTACTAATTATTATCAACATGCTGTACCTGAGCTCTTCAGAATTTATTCATACTGCATAACTGAAACTTTGTACACTTTGACCAACATCTCATTTTCTTCAGCCCTGGTCCCTGGAAACCACCATTCTAGTCCCTGGCTTTTATGAGTTTGACATTTTTTAGATTGCACATGTAAGTGAGATGATGTGGCATTTATGTTTCAGTAGAAGAAAGAGAACCCTTGTTCACTGTTGTTGGAAATGTTAAATGCTATGGCCATTATAGAAAACTCTATGGAGATTCCTCAAAAAATTAAAATTAAAAATATGATTGGCCGGGTGCGGTGGCTCACGCTTGTAATCCCAGCACTTTAGGAGGCCGAGGCAGGCGGATCACGAGGTCAGGAGATCAAGACCACGGTGAAACCCCATCTCTACTAAAAATACAAAAAGAAAAAAATTAGCCAGGCATGGTGTCGGGCGCCTGTAGTCCCAGCTACTCGGAGAGGCTGAGGCAGGAGAATGGCGTGAACCCGGGAGGCCGAGCTTGCATTGAGCCGAGATTGCGCCACTGCACTCCAGCCTGGGCAACAGGGCGAGACTCCATCTCAAAAAAAAAAAAAATATGATCTGGCAATGTGACTTTTTGTAATATATGTAAAGGAAATGAAATCAATATCTTGCAGAATGCCTGCACTTCCACATATAATGCAGCATTATTCATAGTAGTACAGCTGTGAAAACAAAATGTATCAAAGATGAGTGGGTAAAGACAATATGTATCCAATGTAGAATGATATTTAAGTGTGTATATATATATATGAATACCTAATATTATGTTATTAATTACAGTCATCATGCTGTACCTTACATTACCAGAATTTGTTCATTCTGTATAGCTCAAACTTTGTGCCTATAGATGTAATACAATATTATACTATATATATATAATACCATATTATTTAATCTTAAAAAGAAGAAAATCCTGCCATTTTTGACAATGTGTATGGAACTGAAGGACTTTAATAACTTCATTATTTTATTTCACTTTAAATTGGTGAATAATAATATTATATATTTATAGTGTACAATATGATGCCTTTAAATCACTTGCAGTATCATGGATGAACTTGGGGGGCATTATGCTAAGTGAAATGTGTTCTTGAATGAATGTTTTGTGCATTAATTTTTCAGTCTTCATTATTTTCTAATTAATACAACTAAGATTTAGGTTAATTTTACAAGTTTTGGTAGGTTGTATTTTTATAAACATTAAGCTCAAAGTATTTTCTTCTTTCCATTTTCACCAATAGGTTTTTAAAAAGTGATTTACTTAACTTTCAAATATGCAGAAATTTCTAAAGAATTTTATTTTGTTTTATATTTTATAGTTTAATTTTTCCATAAGATATTGGGGTACAGGTGGCATTTGGTTACATGATTGAGTTCTTTAGTGGTGATTAGTGAGATTTTGGTGAAACCATCACCCAATCAGTATACACTGCACCATATGTGTAGTCTTTTATCCTTCACCACCCTCCCACTCTTCCTCTCAAGTCCCCAACATCCATTGTATCATTCTTATGCCTTTGCATCCTCATAGCTTAGCTCCCACATATCAGTGAGAACATACAGTGTTTCGTTTTCCATTCCTGAGTTACCTCACTTAGAATAATGGTCTCCAATCTCATCCAGGCCACTGCAAATGTAGTTAATTCTTTCCTTTTTGTGGCTGCATAGTATTCCATCCTATAAATATACACCACAGTTTCTTTATCCACTTGTTGATTGATGAATATTTGGGTTGGTTCTGCGATTTTGCAATTGCGAATTGTGTGGCTATAAAAATGCATGTGCAAGTATCTTTTTTGTATAATGACTTCTTTTCCTCTGGGATAGATACCCAGCAGCGGGGTTGCTGGATCAAATAGTAGTTCTACCTTTAGTTCTTTATGGAATCTCAGCACTGTTTTCCACAGCATCTGTACTAGTTTACATTCCTACCAGCAGTGTAGAAGTATTCCTTATTTACTGCATCCACACCAACATCAACTGTTTTGTTTTTATTTTTTGATTATGGCCATTCTTGCAGAAGTGAGGTGGTAGTCCATTGTGGTTTTGATTTGCATTTCCCTGATCATTAGAGGTGTTGAGCATTTTGTCAGGTTTGTTGGTCATTTGTATATCTTCTTTGGAGAATTGCCTATTCATGTCCTTAGCCCATTTTGATGGGATTGTTTTTTTCTTGCTGTTTTGTTAGAGTTTGTTGTAGATTCTGGATATTGGCCCTTTGTCAGATGTATAGATTGTGAAGATTTTCTCTTACTCTGTGGGTCATCTGTTTATTCTGGCTGACTGTTCACTTTACTGTGCAAAAGCTTTGTATTTTTTTTAGGTCACAGGTATTTGTCTTTCCTTTCATTGCATTTGCTTTTGGGTTCTTTGCCATAAAATCCTTGCCTATGTGTAGAAGGGTTTTTCTCACGTTATCTTCTAGAATTTTTGTAATTTCAGCTCTTAGGTTTAAGTACTTAAACCATCTCAAGTTGATTTTTGTTTAACGTGAGAGATGAGGATTCCGTTTCATTCTCCTATGAGTGGCTAGACAATTATCCCAGCACCCTTTGTTGAAAAGGGTGTCTTTTCCTCACTTTATGTTTTTGTGTTTGTTGTTGTTGAAGTTCAGGTGGCTGTAAGTATTTGGGTTTATTTCTGAGTTCTCTTCTGTTCCATTGGTCTATGTGCCTATTTTTGCACCAGTACCACGCTGTTTTGGTGACTACGGCCTAATAGTATAGTTTGAAATTAGGTAGTGTGATACCTCCAGATTCATTATTTTTGCTGTGTGGGCTCTTTTATGGTTCCATATGAATTTTAGAATTGTTTTTTTCTAATTCAGTGAAGAAGAATAGTGGAATTTTGATAGGGATTGCATTGAATTTGTAGATTGCTTTTGGCAGTATGGTCATTTTCACAATATTGATTCTACCCATCCAGGAGCATGGGATGTATTTCCATTTTTTGGTGTCATCTATGATTTCTTTCAGCAGAATTTTGTAGTTTTACTTGTAGAGGTTTTTTGACTCCTTGGTCAACTATATTCCTATTTTTTTTTTTTTTTTTTGCAGCTATTGTAAAAGGGGTTGAGTTCTTGATTTGATTCTCTGCTCGGTTGCTGTTGGTGTATAGAAGAGCTACTGATTTGTGTACATTAATCTTGTATCTGGAAACTTTGCTGAACTCTTTTTATCAGTTCTAGGAGCTTTCTGGAGGAGTCCTTAGGATTTTCAATATAAACAATCATATCGTCAGCCAGAGTCCAGGACTGTTTTTGTTGGTAATTTTAAAATTACCATTTCAATCTTGCTGCTTTTTATTGGTCTGTTCAGGATATCTAATTCTGCCTGATTTAAGCTAGGAGGGTTGTATTTTTCCAGGAATTTGCTCCATCTTTTCGAGGTTTTCTTGTTTATGTGCATAAAGGTGTTCATAGTAGCCTTGAATGATCTTTTGTGTTTCACTGATGTCGATTGTAATATTTCCTGTTTTGTTTGTTAGTGAGGTTATTTGGATTTTCTCTCTTCTTTTCTTGGTTAATCTTGTTAACGGTCTATCAATTTTATTTATCTTTTCAAAGAACTAGTTTTTTGTTTCATTTATCTTCAATATTTTTTGTTTTTTCCAATTTCAATTAGCTCTGCTCTGATCTTGGTTATTTCCTTCCTCTGTTGGGTGTGGGTTTGGTTTTTTCCTGTTTCCCTAGTTCCTTGAGGTTTGACCTTAGAGTGTCAGTTTGTGCTCTTTCTGTCTTTTTAATGGAGGGATTTAAGGCTATAAACTACCTATTACCACTGTCTTTGTGGCATCCCAGAAGTTTTGATAGGTTGTGTCATTATTTTTAAATTTTCATCTTCATTTCCTTTTTGAGCCAATGCTCATTCAGGAGCAGGTTGTTTAATTTCAATATATTTGCATGGTTTTGAAGGTGCCTTTTGGAGTTAACTTCCAGTTTTGTTCCACTGCGGTCAGAGAGAGTGCTTGATTTAATTTCAACTTTCTTAAATGTATTGAAGCTCATTTTATGGCCTATCATATGGTCTGCCTTGGAGAACATTCCATGTGCTGTTGAATAGAATGTGTATTCTGCAGTTGTTGGATGAAATGTTCTGCCTATATCTGTTAAGTCCATTTGTTCCCAGGTATAGTTTAAATCCATTGTTTATTTGTTGACTTCCTGTCTTGATGACCTGTCTAGTACTGTCAGTGAAATATTGAAGTCTCCTGCTATTATTGTTTTGCTGCCTATCTCATTTCTTAGGTCTATTGGTAATTGTTTTATGAATTTGGGAGCTCCAGTGTTAAGTGCATATATGTTTAGTATTGTGATATTTTTCTGTCACACAAGGCCTTTTACTATTATATAATGTCTCTCTTTGTCTCTTTTAACTTCCATTGCTTTATTTATTTTTATTTATTTTTTTAATTATACTCTAGGTTTTAGGGTACATGTGCACAACATGCAGGTTAGTTACATATGTATACCTGTGCCATGCTGGTGTGCTGCTTTAAAGTTTGTATTGTCTGATATAAGACTAGCTACTCCTTCTCGCTTTTGGTGTCCATTTACATGAAATGCCTTTTTCTACCCCTTTATTTTTATTTTATGTGAGTCCTTATGTGATAGGTGAGTCTCCTGAAGGCAGCAGACAGTTGGTTGGTGAGTTCTTATCCATTCGTCAGTTCTGTATCTTTTAAGTGAAGGATTTAGGCCAGTTATATTCAATGTTAATATTGAAATGAGAGGTACCATTGCATTCGTTGTGCTCTTCCTTGCCTGTGTACTTTTGTTCTTTTGTTTTTGCTTTTTAACTTGTATTTTCGTTTTATAGTTCCTGTGTGATTTATGGTTTAGAGTTTCTGTTTCATTGCATTTCCAGGATTTGTTCCAGGATTTCAAGCTCCTTTTAGCAGTTCTTGAGTGGTGGCTTGGTAATGGTGAATTCTCTCAGGATTTGTTTGTCTGAAAAATACTGTCTTTTGATATATGATACTTAGTTTTGTGGGATACAAAATTTTTGGTTGATGATTGTTTTGTTTGGGGAGGCTGAAGATAGGGCCCCAATCCCTTCCAGCTTATAGGGTTTCTGCTGAGAAATCCACTGTTAATCTGATAGGTTTTCCTGTTTAGGTTACCTGGGGCTTCTGTTTCACAGCTTTTAAGATTCTTTCCTTCATCTTAACTTTGGATAACCTGATGACAATGTGCTTAGGCAAAGATGTCTTTGTTAGATAAATTTCCCAGTATTTTTGTGTTTCTTATATTTGCATGTCTAGGTCTCTAGCAATTCCTCATCATTTGGGTAGGCTCTATCAGAGGGAAGGTCTAGGGCTGGAGGCTGCTGTTCAGATATTTTTGTCCCATGAGGAGTTCCCTTGATTTTCCCCTTTTTCCTTTGGATGTGGCTTTCTGTCAGCCAACCTGCAGTGATTGTTGTCTCTCTTCTGGATATAGCCACCCAGTGTGTCTACCCTGCTCTAGGCTGGTACTGAGGGCTGTCTTCACAGAGTCCTGTGATGTGAACCATCTGTGGGTCTCTCACCTGTGGATACCAGCACCTGTTCCAGTGGAGGTGGTGGAAGGTGCAGTGGACTCCATGGGGGTCTTTAGATTTGGTGGTTTAATGCTCTGTTTTTGTACCAGCTGGCCTCCTGCCAGGAGGTGGTGCTTTCCAGAAAGCATCAATTGTAGTAGTGTGAAGAGGGACTGGCTGTGGGTGGGGCTGTAGAACTCCCAAGATTATATGCCTATGCTGTTTGTCTTCCACTACCCCTGTGGATAGAGAAGGACCATCAGGTGGGGGTGGGGCTAGGTGTGTCCTAGCTCAGACTCTCCTTTAGTGGGTCTTGCTGTGGCTGCTCTGAGGGATGGTTGTGATATTCTGAGGTCACTGGTGTGTTTACCTAAGAGGATTGTGGGTGCCTCTGCTGAGTCATGCAGGATGTCAGGGAAGTGGGGGAAACCCAGCAGTCACAGGCCTCACCCAGCTCCCATGCAAACCAAAGGGCTGGTCTCACTCCCACCGTGATGCACCCTGCCCCCCCACCCCCCCACCCCCTGCCTCAGCAGCCCGAGTCTGTTTCCAGGTGGAGGGCAAGTCAGGCTAGAAAACTTGCCTGAGGATTTCTGCAAAAGAAAAGAGCTTTAGTTCTTCCCCAACCTGTGAAGTCTGCAAACCAGATTTGAGCCCTCCCCCAGGTTCTGGCCATGAGGCTTCTCATCCCTTTCAAATTGTTGCAAAGTTCAGCTAGAGAAGTCCTTCTCCCTGGGGAGTTTCACTCTCTGGTCCTCTAGCCACCCACCTAATGGATCCCTGTGGTGCCAGGCAGGAATGGGCTGCTTGGGGATCAAGTGAGCTCCCAGGGTCTTTCTGCTGTTTCCTCTATCCCTGTATTTTTCTTGGCTTGGCTCTCTAACTTGACTCAGCTCCAGGTAAAGTCGAGAACTTCTCCTGCAAACAGACCTTCAGCTTCCCCAGTGCGAGTGTGTGTTCGGGAGCAGGGGGTCTCTCCCACTTCCAAGGTTGAGGCAGTATTTGAGGTGCTTCCTGCATCCTACAGGAGCAGTCTGCCTCTTTCAGAGGGTCTGTGGGTCCTCTCAGGATGGCTAGTTTGTTCTTGTAGTCAATCTGGAGCTAAAATTCACAATGCCAGCCTGCATAAGCTTTTCCGTCTATCGCTGCAATCTAGTTCTACCTCCCCTCCACCATGATCCCTGAAATCCTCAGTCTTAAAAATACCTGGGAGTATATAACATTCTGATATAGTTTGGCTGTGTCCTCACCCAGATGTCATTTTGGATTTTAGTGCCCATTATCCTGATGTGTCATGGGAGGGACCAGGTAGGAGGTAATTGAATCATGGGGGGTGGTTTCCCCCATGCTGTTCTCATAATTGTTAGTGAGTTCTCATGAGTTCTGATGGTTTTGTAAGTGTCTGGTATTTCCCCTGCTGGCACTCATTCTCTCTTCTGCTGCCCTGTGAAGAGGCATAGTTGTAAGTATCCTGAGGCTTTCCCAATCATGCAGAACTGGGAGTCAATTAAACCTCTTTTCTTTATACAGTACCCAATCTTGGGTATTTCCTTATAGCAATGTGAGATGGACTAATATACATGCATTTCTTCTTTAAAAAATAAATTTGTACTGTAACTATATTTACTTTCTAGCTTAGTAATAAGTATGGATTGCAGATTGTTACTATGGACTATGGTATATTTTTTGCAATTTCTACATTAGTTAATTTTTTATGTACTTTTTATTATTGGACCAAATAAATTCAGATTCTGGGCTGTCAATAGGCATCCTGTGATCTAACAAACACTTTTGTGTCATTCTGAAAAGTTGAAAGCATTAGTGGTAATTTGAATTCAGCTAGAAGGGACATAGAGATTTATGGCTTATTTTCATATTGGTTCTCCATCTTGGCATCATAATTTAATCCATGGTATCTTTGATCATATCTGATAGTTCTTCAGAATTAAAGATATGTTTGTGCATCTTTTACCACTTACCAATAAGAGAGCACAGTGCTTATAGACATGCTCTTCAAATTTTTGAAATTGATACATATTACATTTGGGATGAATGAATTTAACCCATTTATTAAGTAAGTTGAAAATGACCAACTTTTAGTGGAGCCCGTTAAGTGATAAAGACTTTAGCTGGTTCAGATAAGTATTTATGGGACTCTATCTAAGGCTCTTATGATGCAGAAGATCCAATATTTAACTAAACATATGATGAGCTGAAGGTGTTCAAAGGAGCCAGTGGTAAACCAAGTCATGGAAATAACAATGGAAGCCGTTAAGCACTGGTCCCTTGTTGGCAAATACAAATTTCTTTATTGTATTGCATTGATGTTGGAATAAAATTAAAAATTGAATTAATGGACTACAGATGATTATGTTTATATCTGACATAGAGGTCTTGATCAAAAGCCTGTACTCTAACCTAAAACTGCAGAATTATGATTACCTACTTTTTCAAGAATCAGAATGTCGACTTCTGCTCTTAGGCTCTCTGCCTCTAAGCCTCAGGGCTTCTTCAGCATGGACTTTCTAACAGGAAGGGTAAGGCCCTCCTTGTTGGGAATATGTTTAGGGAAGAGAACCTGGGGCTGTTTACCCCTTCATTCTGTCTTAAATATTACTTGCCTTACCTCAGTATTTCATAATGTGAAACTCATAATTTATTGTTCAATTTATTTTAGAGTTTTTCTTTTCACATCATAGGCTTTGCACATTACTTGGCATTTCCTACTCTTCCTTGGTGAGATCCAAGTCTTTTCCCTCTAGGGAATTTCTAAAGGGAAAACAAGGTGTTCGGGGAGTTTACTTCATTTGAATTTATTCCAAATATTCAAATTAACTAATCTATAATGACTTTACTCTCACTTTTATTTAAAGTAGTGATGATGTAAAAGTCATAGAATGTGTCTGCACACATAAATGGAAATATTATTTTCCTGACAAAATAACCCAAGAGATATCTGAAGAGTTAAATTTCTGCCCAAGGATGAATATGTCTTCAGTTGGAATCTAGTACTCTAGGTGTGATGTTTTCTTGTCCTATCCTTCATTTCATGTAAAAATTTGTGAACATTCTCAATTTACTGGGATGAAGTTGGGGAGATATAGAGACATATTTTTAATTAGGAAAGAAGTGGACTTACGGGTATGCTGTGGGAATGTTGTTAGAATGACTGAAAGACTGAAGAGTTTGGCATCTGCCTGTGAGAAAGCTCTGTCATTGGTTTTTTCATGAAGTTAAATTTCAGCATTTTCCTTGTTAGGTACAAAGCTTAATAGTGGGGCATGTGAATGTTATTATAAATTTTCAATCACAGTGAAGTACTTCTGGTTGCTTTGCCATAATTGAGGAAACTTTCACATCACAAATTTTAGTGTTGGTATATTTTTATTCACTTGCGTCACCAGATAAGGGTCTTGTCCAGATTAATTTCCACTAATTAAGTCTATTTTTACAGAGTTATGCTGATAATATGTTTGTTTTTCTGTGAAGAAATTTTCCAGCAGGTGAGAATATTTAACTACCTTTCTACATTATGTTTAAGCATCTTTATATTTTGGTCATCTGTTTTGGATAGTGCCATACTTCTCTATCAACCAAGATAATGAGAAGCCTGTTTGGAATTGTGGAAACTGTAGCCACTAGAAACTAATTCCATATCCATGGATCAACCATTCGTATTCATGTGTTCTATGATCACATATAGATACCTGAGGTATCAAAATTAATGCTCAGTGAAAGAAGCAATGCTTTTTTGGACCATGATGTGAGTATTTAAATCCACTGCTGAGATATTCATTGAAAATTCTTGTGATATGCTGAAATGTAGGAACGTCTTAGATACTATATGATTTTGTTTAAGGAATCTAATTGGGAAAGTTAAGCTAGAAAACATAAAAACTTTTCAGAATACACTATGTATATTGCATTTTAATATATGGCTTAATTTTTTTCCTTTTCTGTTTGCTAAATATGAAGAAAAGCATGTCCCATATTACATGTATAATAAACCAATAGATTTATAATCATAATCTTAGTTTATGGAATGTTATATTTTATATGATGTATCAATAAAGGTGTACAATTACTTTCAGACATATTTGATTAAAGAGTTTTAAATTGCAGATCATCTCGAGTGTGAAGGAACCAATGCCTGTTATGTTCTGGAAGCATAATATGGGTTTTTATCAATGAATCTTAAAAATATCCCAGCAAGCATACTAGTAGATATATGCAGTGGAAAGTACCCAGTCTACTGTCATTTAAATAGGTTTATAAAACTGTGACTATCAAATATAATATTATAGAGGTTTTTTAGTTATTATAGCATTTTATCTTTTGAAAATGTCATGTTCTTAGGAAACTATGTTAAATCATTTTTTTATAAAAATGTTAACTTAGCAGTTTACATTGAAAGACTTGTAATGCTATCTTTCAGTTTCTAAAGTGTTCCATTTTTAATTACTTAAAGTATAGAAAATAGTTTACATACCCTATTTTTACAAGTAAACATTTAAATTACCAAAAGAGCTATCCTGTTGAACTCTAGTTTTGGTGATGAAAGGGGGAAAAGTCACTAAATCTTGCAGAAAGTAAGGTGTGAATAAATAACAGAATTGGCTATAGACTACATTACTCCCTTGTATTCTTCAGCAGGTGCATCTCTATCGGTCTATAGCTTCAACAATGCCAGAACTCTGGAATCAGCTGGAAATGGTAATGTGAGGGAAACATGTAAAATGTTCATCACAGCTGGCTTTTAGAGACAGCTTAAACTCTCTCTGAACAGGTCCTCTTTCACTGCCAGATCTATGTAAATTGATTCATCCTGTCTACATTTGAGGTTTAGTAATTCTGCAGTTTCCCTCAGCAGTGAATAACCCGGGTTTGTATCTCAACCTGTCCCATTTTTCTGTGTAATTGGTTTGTCCTTCACCGTCAGATCTAGAGATTTAGAGAAAAAATTTATTTTTCCTTTTGAATTTTTTTTTAATAGGACCTGTTCTGTGTTTGTTTGGGCTACCACAAAAAAAACCTCCTGAGTCTCCCCAGGGACCCACAGGAGGTTGCACTTTCAGTATTACCTCATAAATGGAATCTTTCTGAAGAGAATTTTAAAAGTATACTAACCTCACTTAATTATCCCATTAATCTTATTGCCGTGGATACTCATTTGTTAAATACAATTTCTCTTTTTGCTTATTTTAGCCTTCTCATTTCCTGAGCTCTTCCCCACGGTGGGTCCAAGTTTTTACTATAATTCTACTTGCTTCTCATTAAGATATATTACATCACAGGTAAAATTACTACTCATATAATTAAATCATTATTTTCTAAGACATACAATTTTATTGTTTGCCCATAAAAGGATTTACTCAATTATATGTTTATCCTGAACTATGTCTGTAGCTCTTTTCAAGTTGACAGAGATCTGCATATTTGGTTGTGATTCTATGTTCACAATGAAGAATACAAAAACACTAATAATAGCTATCATTTATGAGCACTTAAGAGGCACCAGCTAGTGTTCCAGGCACTTTACTTTGTCTTAATTAAACAACAACTCTAAGAGGTAAGGGGTATTGGGATCCCCATTCTAAAAAGGATGCAAGTTAGGGATAGAGAGCCTTAGTAAATGGCCCAAAGTTTCATAAAAAATGGTGAGGCTGAGGTTGTAGCTGAAGCAGTGTGGCTCCAGTGTCCACATTATTCACCACATGCTACACTTTCTCTCCAAAGATGTCTTGGATCTTAAATAGGTACATACTGAGTGAGAACTTGTAGTCACTATTTACTCGCTGTAATCATGAAACCCCATGTCCCACTGACTACCATTTTTCATGTAACAGACATAAGCTTGGAAATTTTTATTTATTTATAAATTTATATAGAGAAAAAAAAAGTCAGCAGAATACCATAAAGGAGAGGTGCACTAATAGTTCTGTAGATAGTTGACTAGAAAGGATTTTGAATTTCTCAATTTAATCCCAGTGTTTTGCAGTGAGTAAACTGAGACAGACTTGTAAATGCATTCAGAAAATGACTCAAATCCATGCCTTCTTACAGTGAACTTGGAATTTCTCCTAGAGTATGCTTCTTTTGGTATCTGGTAACTAAGATTCTATCTTTGAGTACTCTTGGTATCTAAATAATGTTATGAATAAAATCATGTCCTACTCTTCTGCACCTCTTTCTACAGTGTATTTTCTCATCTTACAGTACCTACCTCATCTCAAAAATTGAGAAAAAATACTCACTGCTTTTTGGCAGTTGGTGATAGTCATGAGTTAGTTCACTTGAGTTCAAAATTAATTGCTGATAATTAGAATATTGTCTGTAAATTTTATAAAGATTAGTTTATAGGCAAGGATAAAATGGAGATAATCACAGATCCTTATTAGGTGGACAGAGAGTCAGACCAAGTAATTGCTACAGGGAACAATGTGATAAATAATATCATAGCATTTATACAGCTCAGAATACTGTGTTTTGACATTTAATAAAAGACTAATGTAGCTTAAACATCCTTTGAGGCATGAAGAAATGAAGGTCTAACCATAGAAGACAGACTACTGTGTGAGGTATTTCAGAAGATGCTATTCTTGGTGCTACACAAAACATATTATAAAGATACCACAAATACAAACACAAAGGACTAAATCTATGTCAATTTATTTATTTAGTGTTTATTACCACCATCAGAGAGTAAGTTTCTTGAGACCAAACACCCATTGCCTATTCATCACAGCTGACTTCTGTGCCAAGAAAAAATGTTTTAAATAAGAAGTTATGAAATATGTGAATGGCTGTTGGGACTTTAACTCTTCTTCTGTATAGAATATTCACTAAAACATAGAAGCATTTACCAGTGGCTGAAACTAAAAAATTTGAGGAGAAATAGAATCATCAGGGAAAGATGAGCTCTTTGGGTGAGGAACTCAGTAGAGACTCACTAAATGTTTATTGTGTGTAAATAACTATTGAGGATAAACGATGAAGATGTGCTCTGCGACACAATGGATGTAATCATGTTCCTGTTCACTCTCTGATACAAGCCAGAAAGAAGACGAATGAGACAGAAGAACAATATTACAGAATTTGTCCTCCTGGGCTTTTCTCAGGATCCTGAGGTGCAAAAAGCATTATTTTTCATGTTTTTATTCACATACTTGGTGACAATGGTGGGGAACCTGCTCACTGTGTTGACTATTATTGCCAGCCCTTCCTTGGGATCCCCAATGTATTCCTTCCTTGCCTGCCTGTCATTTATACATGCTGCATATTCCACTACCATTTGTCCCAAATTGATTGTAGACTTACTCTTTGATAAAAAGGCTATTTCCTTCCCAGCGTGCATGGGCCAGCTATTTATAGACCACTTGTTTGGTGGTACTGAGATCTTCCTTCTGGTGGGGATGGCCTATGATCGCTATGTGGCCATCTGTAAGCCACTGCACTATTTGACCATCATGAATCAACAGGTTTGCATCCTTCTCTTGGTATTGGCTGTGACTGGAGGTTTTGTGCATTCTGTGTTTCAAATTGTTGTTGTGTACAGTCTCCCTTTCTGTGGCCCCAATGTCATTGACCACTTTGTCTGTGACATGTACCCATTATTGGAACTGGCGTGCACTGACACCTACTTTATAGGCCTCACTGTTGTTGTCAGTGGTGGAGCTATGTGTATGGTCATCTTCACCCTTCTACTCATCTCCTATGGGGTCATCCTAAACTCCCTTAAAACTTATAGTCAGGAAGGGAGGCGTAAAGCACTGTCTACCTGCAGCTTGCACATCAATGTGGTTGTCCTCTTTTTTGTTCCCTGTATTTTCATATATGTTAGACCTGTCTCAAACTTCCCTATTGATAAATTCATTACTGTGTTTTATACAGTTATCGCACCCATGCTGAATCCTTTAATATACACGTTGAGAAATTCAGAGATGAGAAGTGCTGTAAGAAGACTGTTGTGTAAAAACTAGCTGTAGTTAGAATAAGAGTGTCCCTCCTCATGTAGATAAGGAGGTATGTAGAAAACATCTTCCCAGTGTGGTTTTCTTCCACATGCCCAGCACAGAATGGAGATTCAGTGTAATAAGTAATTAAAATAGATGCTCCTCTTCAAAAGTGAAGGCTATGGTGCTACCTTCTGTGTAATTTATTTAAAGACTTTGTGGAATATAAAAGCACCATATTCACAAATATCTTTGAAGCTGGCTGTTCTCAGACTTGGGCTGAAACTCTATTGCAGTCAGATAATACTCTTAAGAATCTTAGAATTAAATTTGTTTAGTTTAAATTACTTATGATACACACTTAAATTTTTCTAAAGTCTTTCAAAGTGTCTTAACATCCACTACTTTTAAATGACATTTATTTTGATGACCTTTCTTACTTTTAGAGTACTTAGCTCTTTTCAGAGACTAGAAGGTGAAACCTGTTTTATCTTTGAAATCAGGAAGTTCTGGCTCTTTTATGCTTCTTGTAAATTCTGTCTGAAAATGTAACAGTTAATATTTTAAGTAATTAAAAAAATCTATGACTTACTAAAAGATACAATGCTATAGTAAACAGCTGTAACTTTCAATATTCCATTTGGAAATTTTAGCCAAGTCCACCTATTCACTTGAGTACATGTTTTTTTTTCTACCTTACTATAGGTGACAGGATTACTAAATTTCTTCAGCACTAGCTAGCAACTCACTTTTTTCACAGCTTCTGGAACAGTTCCATCTGTCCTTTCAGCCTTTACTGACAATACCCTGGAGGCACCTATTTTTAGGCACTAAAGCCAATGCCATACACTTTAAATTGTTGTTATGGAAACACCATGCCTTGAGGTGCCACTTTTTATTCTGGTCCTGTCTTCATGCATGGTGCCGGTCTCCACAGTTTTTGTGAGTTAAAACAACCATCATTTTATTTTATGTCAAAATTTTGTGAGCCAGGAATTCAGGCAGTTTTTGCCTGAGTATATCTTCCATTTTGTGTGTCAAGGACCGAAGTCACTGTCTTATTCAGCTGATATCTGAGTTTTATGTAAGATGCAGGATGATGTAATTCACATTTATAGCATAGTGGAAGGGATGACAGTAGGAGATCCACTGGGTCCCTCTTCCTATCCCTTTAGATGAAGGACCACAAGATCACTCCAGAGAATAATCAAAGTTTTTACATGAGGAAGTGATGTCTGCTGAAAGCTGTGACAGCAAGCACAGAGAATGGTGATCAGAGATCCCAGTGGTAGAAAGCAGATGGGTCTGACCAGATAAGGGCTATGTCCAGAACTGGCACAATGTCACTTGCATCATATTCTATTCATCATGAGTGGTCACATACCACTCCAGATTTGGGGTTTTACAGAAACAGAAGATAACACTTGATGGGGAAGTGGCAAAGTCACTTTGCAGAGCAGCATGCAGAACAATTATCCACGTCTCAAAAAGGGCATATTGGAGTTTTATTCATTTTAAGTTGGATCCGTAAATAATCTCGTACTAGCAACATGTTCACAGTACTGGGTTTTCTAATTCCCAAATACAATATGTCTGCTAGGAATTTTAAATGTTTATTTTTGAAGAGTTTTGTAGTTTTTGTTAGTGTCGGGATATTCCTCATCTATTCCTAAGTATTTGTATTTTGAGATTTCATCACAAGTTTCTAATTGTTAAAAAATTCCAATGGTCATTGTTTCTAGCACACATAAAAAATTGAATTTTTTTTGACAGTTGGGCCCTGTAAACTTGCTATATTTTAATTCTTATTCCTAAACAGAGTTATGTCTGTAGATTCTTTAGGGTTTTCTGAAACACTATCATGTTATCTACAAGAAAGGATAGCTCATTACTTTGAAAGATATAGGAGGTTTCAGTTTCCCTTTGTGTCATTTCAGGAAGGTTGTCCTTTCTGTACAGTTTGCCCATTTCATCTAAGCAGTGAAATTAATTGAAATAATGTATTTCATAACAATACTTTTCTAACATTTTAAAGTCTAAAAGATCCGTGGGATCATTGTTTGTTTTATGACTTCTGATTTTGGTAATTTGAATTTATCTTTGATTTCTCTTAATCACTCTTGATAACAGTTTATCAATTTCATTATAAAAATATCAAATTTGGTTATTTTAATTTTCTCTATTTTATGTTTTCCATTTTATTGGTTTTTGATCTTAAATTTATGTCCTTTTGTTTACTTGCCTTGGCTTTTATTTACTCTTCCAGTTCTACCTTCTTAAAGTGAAGGCTCAGATGGCTGCTTTTAAACATTTATTTTATTTTATTTTATTTTATTTTTATTACACTTTAAGGTTTAGGGTACATGTGCACAACGTGCACGTTAGTTACATATGTATACATGTGCCATGTTGGTGTGCTGCACCCAGTAACTCATCATTTGACATTAGGTATATCTCTTATGCTATCCCTCCCCCCTCCCCCCACCCCACAACAGTCCCCAGAATGTGATGTTCCCATTCCTGTGTCCATGTGTTCTCATTGTTCAATTCCCACCTATGAGTGAGAACATGTGGTGTTTGGTTTTTTGTCCTTGCCATAGTTTGCTGAGAATGATGGTTTCCAGCTTCATACATGTCCCAACAAAGGACATGAACTCATCATTTTTTATGGCTGCATAGTATTCCATGGTGTATATGTGCCATATTTTCTTAATACAGTCTGTCGTTGATGGACATTTGGCTTGGTTCCAAGTCTTTGCTATTGTGAGTAGTGCCTCAATAAACATATGTGTGCATGTGTCTTTATAGCAGCATGATTTATAATCCTTTGGTTATATACCCAGTAATGGGATGGCTGGGTCAAATGGTATTTCTCATTCTAGATCCCTGAGGAATCGCCACACTGACATCCACAAAGGTTGAACTATTTTACAGTCCCACCAACAGTGTAAAAGTGTTCCTATTTCTCCACATCCTCTCCAGCACCTGTTGTTTCCTGACTTTTTAATGATCGCCATTCATTATGGCGATGGTATCCAATGAGATGATATCTCATTGTGGTTTTGATTTGCATTTCTCTGATGGCCAGTGATGATGAGCATTTTTTCATGTGTCTTTTGGCTGCATAAATGTCTTCTTTCGAGAAGTATCTCTTCATATCCTTCACCCACTTTTTGATGGGGTTGTTTTTTTCTTGTAAATTTGTTGGAGTTCATTGTAGATTCTGGATGTTAGCCCTTTGTCAGATGAGTAGATTGTAAAAATTTTCTCCCATTTTGTAGGTTGCCTGTTCACTCTGATGGTAGTTTCTTTTGCTGTGCTGAAGCTCTTTAGTTTAATTAGATCCCATTTGTCAGTTTTGGCTTTTGTTGCCATTGCTTTTGGTGTTTTAGATGTGAAGTCCTTGCTCATGCCTATGTCCTGAATGGTAATGCCTAGGTTTTCTTCTAGGGTTTTTGTGGTTTTAGGTCTAACATATAAGTCTTTAATCCATCTTGAATTAATTTTAGTATAAGGTTTATGGAAGGGATCCAGTTTCAGCTTTCTACATATGGCTAGCCAGTTTTCCCAGCACCATTTATTAAATAGGGAATCATTTGCCCATTTGTTGTTTTTGTCAGGTTTATCAAAGATCAGATGGTTGTAGATATGCAGCATTATTTCTGAGGGCTCTTCTCTGTTCCATTGGTCTATGTCTCTGTTTTGATACCAGTACCATGCTGTTTTGATTACTGTAGCCTTGTAGTATAGTTTAAAGTCAGGTAGCGTGATGCCTCCAGCTTTGTTCTTTTGGCTTAGGATTGACTTGGCGATGCGGGCTCTTTTTTGGTTCCATATGAACTTTAAAGTAGCTTTTTTCCAATTCTGTGAAGAACGTCATTGGTAGCTTGATGAGGATGGCATTGAATCTAAAAATTACCTTTGGCAGTATGGCCATTTTCACATTGATTCATCCTACCCATGAACATGGAATGTTCTTCCATTTGTTTATATTCTCTTTTATTTTAATGAGCAGTGGTTTGTAGTTCTCCTTGAAGAGATCCTTTCCATCCCTTGTAAGTTGGATTCCTAGGTATTTTAGTCTCTTTGAAGCAATTGTGAATGGGAGTTCACTCAGGATTTGGCTCTGTGTTTGTCTGCTATTGGTGTATAAGAATGCTTGTGATTTTTGCACATTGATTTTGTATCCTGAGACTTTGCTGAAGTTGCCTATCAGCTCAGGGAGATTTTGGGCTGAGATGATGGGGTTTTCTAGGTATACAATCATGTCATCTGCAAACAGGGACAATTTGACTTCCTCTTTTCCTAATTGAATACCCTTTATTTCCTTCTGCTGCCTAATTGCCCTGGCAAGAACTTCCAACAGTATGTTGAATAGGAGTGGTGAGAGAGGGCATCCCTGTCTTGTGCCAGTTTTCAAAGGGAATGCTTCCAGGTTTTCCCCATTCAGTATGATATTGGTTGTGGGTTTGTCATAGATAGCTCTTATTATTTCAAGATACATCCCATCAATACCTAGTTTATTGACAGTTTTCAGCATGGAGGGTTGTTGAATTTTGTCAAAGGCCTTTTCTGCATCTATTGAGATAATCATGTGGTTTTTGTCATTGGTTCTGTTCATATGCTGGATTACATTTATTGATTTGCTTATGTTGAACCAGCCTTGCATCCCAGGGATGAAGCCCACTTGATCATGGTGGATAAGCCTTTTGATGTGCTGCTGGATTCCGTCTGCCAGTATTTTACTGAGGATTTTTGCATCGATGTTCATCAGGGATATTGGTCTAAAATTCTCTTTTTTTTGTTGTGTCTCTGCTGGGCTTTGGTATCAGGATGACGCTGGCCTCATAAAATGAGTTAGGGAGGATTCCCTCTTTTTCTATTGATTGGAATAGTTTCAGAAGGAACGGTACCAGCTCCTCCTTGTAACTCTGGTAGAATTCGGCTGTGAATCCATCTGGTCTTGGACTTTTTTTGGTTGGTAAGCTGTTAATTATTGCCTCAATTTCAGAGTCTGTTATTGGTCTATTCAGAGATTTAACTTCTTCCTGGTTTAGTCTTGGGAGGGTGTATGTATCGAGGAATTTATTCATTTCTTCTAGATTTTCTAGTTTATTTGTGTAGAGACGTTTATAGTATTCTCTGATTGGTGATGATATCTCCTTTATCATTTTTTATTGCGTCTGTTTGAGTCTTCTCTCTTTTATTCCTTATTAGTCTTGGTAGCGGTCTAACAATTTTGTTGATCTCTTCAAAAAACCAGCTCCTGGATTCGTTGATTTTTGAAGGGTTTTTGTGTCTCTATTTCCTTCAGTTCTGCTCTGATCTTAGTTATTTCTTGCCTTCTGCTAGCTTTTGAATGTGTTTGCTCTTGCTTTTCTAGTTCTTTTAATTGTGATGTTAGGGTGTCAATTTTAGATCTTTCTTGCTTTCTCTTGTGGGCATTTAGTGCTATAAATTTCCCTCTACACATTGTTTTGAATGTGTCCCAGAGATTCTTGTATGTTGTGTCTTTGTTCTCATTGGTTTCAAAGAACATCTTTATTTCTGCCTTCATTTCGTTATGTACCCAGTAGTCATTCAGGAGCAGGTTGTTCAGTTTCCATGTAGTTGAGTGGTTTTGATTGAGTTTCTTAATCCTGAGTTCTAGTTTGATTGCACTGTGGTCTGAGAGACAGTTTGTTATAATTTCTGTTCTTTTACATTTGCTGAGGAGTGCTTTACTTCCAACTATGTGGTCAATTTTTATATAGGTGTGGTGTGTTGCTGAAGAGAATGTATATTCTGTCGATATCAGGTGGAGAGTTCTGTAGATGTGATGAGTTCAATTCCTGGATATTCTTGTTAACTTTGTATCTCGTTGATCTGGCTAATGTTGACAGTGGGGTGTTAAAGTCTCCCATTATTATTGTGTGGGAGTCTAAGTCTCTGTCTAGGTCTCTAAGGTCTTGCTTTATGAATCTGGGTGTTCCTGTATTGGGTGCATATATATTTAGGATTGGTAGCTCTTCTTGTTGAATGGATCCCTTTACCATTATGTAATGGCCTTCTTTGTCTCTTTTGATCTTTGTTGGTTTAAAATCTGTTTTATCAGAAACTAGGATTGCAACCCCTGTCTTTTTTTGTTTTCCATTTGCTTGGTAGATCTCCCTCCATCCCTTTATTTTGAGCCTATGTGTGTATGTCCATGTGAGGTGGGTTTCCTGAATACAGCACACTGATGGTTCTTGAGTCTTTATCCAATTTGCCAGTCTGTGTCTTTTAATTGGTGCACTTAGCCCATTTACATTTAAGGTTAATATTGTTATGTGTGAATTTGATCCTGTCATTATGATGTTAGCTGGTTATTTTGCTCGTTAGTTGATGCAGTTTCTTCCTAGTCTTGGCGATCTTTACAATTTGGCATGTTTTTGCAGTGGCTGGTACCTGTTGTTCCTTTCCATGTTTAATGCTTCCTTCAGGAGCTCTTGTAGGGCAGGCCTGGTGGTGACAAAATCTCTCAGCATTTGCTTGTCTGTAAAGGATTTTATTTCTCCTTCATTTATGAAGCTTAGTTTGGCTGGATATGAAATTCTGGGTTGAAAATTCTTTTCTTTAAGAATGTTGAATATTGGCCCCCACTCTCTTCTGGCTTGTAGAGTTTCTGCCGAGAGATCAGCTGTCAGTCTGATGGGCTTTCCTTTGTGGGTAACCCGACCTTTGCCTCTGGCTGCCCTTAACATTTTTTCCTTCATTTCAACCTTGGTGAATCTGACAATTATGTGTGTTGGAGTTGTTTTTCTTGAGGATTATCTCTGTGGCATTCTTTGTATTTCCTGAATTTGAATGTTGGCCTGCCTTGCTATATTGGGGAAGTTCTCCTGGATAATATCCTGCAGAGTGTTTTCCAACTTGGTTCCATTCTCCCCGTCACTTTCAGGTCCACTAATCAGACTTAGATTTGGTCTTTTCCCATACTCCCATATTTCTTGGAGGCTTTGTTGGTTTCTTTTTATTCTTTTTTCTCTAAACTTCCCTTCTCACTTCATTTAATTCTTTTGATCTTCTGTCTCAGATACCCTTTCTTCCAGTTGATTGAATCAGCTACTGAGGCTTGTACATTTGTCATGTAGTTCTTGTGCCTTGGTTTTCAGCGCCATAAGGTCCTTTAAAGACTTCTCTGCATTGGTTATTCTAGTTAGCCATTCATCTAATTTTTTTCAAGGTTTTTAACTTCTTTGGAAAGTTCAAACTGCCTCCTTTAGCTCAGAGTAGTTTGACCATCTGAAGGCTTCTTCTGTCAACTCATCAAAGTCCTTCTTTGTCCAGCTTTGTTCCATTGCTGGTGAGGAGTTGCACTCCTTTGGAGGAGGAGAGGCACTCTGATTTTTAGAGTTTCTAGTTTTTCTGCTCTGTTTTTTCCCCATCTTTTTGGTTTTATCTGCCTTTTGTCTTTGATGATGATGATGTACATATGGGGTTTTTGTGTGGATGTCCTTTCTGTTTGTTAGTTTTCCTTCTAACAGTCACGACCCTCAGCTTCAGGTCCGTTGGAGTTTGCTGGAGGTCCACTTCTGACCCTGTTTGCCTCGGTATCAGCAGCGGAGGCTGCAGAACAGCAGATATTGGTGAACAGTACATGTTACTGCCTGATTGTTCCTCTGGAAATTTTGTCTCAGAGGGGTACCCAGCCATGTGAGGTGTCAGTCTGCCCCTACTGTGGGGTACCTCCCAGTTAGGCTACTCAGGGGTCAGGGACCCACTTGAGAAGGCAGTCTACCCGTTCTCAGATCTCCAGCGGCATTCTGGGAGAACCAGTTCTCTCTTCAAAGCTGTCAGACAGGGACATTTAAGTCTGCAGAGTTTTCTGCTGCCTTTTGTTTGGCTATGCCCTGCCTTCTTAGGTGGAGTCTGCAGTGGCAGGCAGGCCTCCTTGAGCTGCTGTGGGCTCCATCAACTTTGAGCTTCCTGGCTGCTTTGTTTACCTACTCAAGCCTTGGCAATGGCGGGCACCCCTCCCCCAGCCTCGCTGCCTCCTTGCAGTTTGATCTCAGACTGCTGTCAGAGCCTAGGACCCTCTGAGCCAGGTGCGGGATATAATCTCCTGGTCTGCCATTTGCTAAGACTGTTGGAAAAGCACAGTATTAGGGTGGGAGTGACCCAATTTTCCAGGTGCTGTCTGTCACCCCTTTCTTTGACTAGGAAAGGGAATTCTCTTACCCCTTGTGAATCCCAGGTGAGGTGATGCCTCACCCTGCTTTGGCTCAAGCTCGGTGCACTGCACCCACTGTCCTGCACCCACTGTCTGATAATCCCCTGTGAGATGAACCTGGTACCTCATTTTGAAATGCAGAAATCACCCATCTTCTGCATCACTCACGCTGGGAGCTGTAGACTGGAGCTGTTCCTATTTGGTCATCTTGACTCCTCCCTCTGCTTTGTTCTTTCTGAGGAATTTCTTTTTGTATTTTTTGTAATGTAGGTTTACTGGCTATGACTTTTACCAATCCTCAAATACTTAGCTTATTACTGAATTGCACAGAAGCATGTTGAGAATACATATATTTCTCCCTTCTATTTCCTCAAATAGGTGAAGGCTTGAAAATGTGAGTAGAAATATTAGCAGCTTACCAGTGCAGAGGGGTGAAAAATAGTTTGGGGTTCAATTTCTGCATGATTAGAGTCACTTATTAAATGCTTCAGCTTTCCATTGAAACTTAAGCAGATTTATGTCTCACCATTAATGACTAAATCCCAGAGTTAAGAATTATACTATCAAATTTTAAGACATTCCTTGAATTAGTTAATTCTTTCATTGCTGTAAAAATATTCATACTTGAAACTGGGTAATTTATGAAGAAAAGAGGCTTAGTTAGCTTATTTCTCCATAATCTGTACATGAATAATGATTCTGTTATCTTTTTGACTTCTGTGGAGGCCTGAGGAAATTTACAAACATGGTGGAAGGCAAAGTGTGAGCAGGTACATTTTACTGGACAGCATCAGGAGAAAGAGGGGGAGATGACACAAAATTTTAAATTGCAAGATCTCATGAGAGCTCACTGTCAGGATGACAGCACCAAGGGGCAATGGCATTAAACCTATTCCAGTTACCACCCACCAGACCCTACCTCCAAAATTTGATATTACATTTCAACATGAGATTTAAGTGGGGACACAGATCAAAGCCATATCATTCTGCCACTGGCCCCTCCAAAACCTCATGCTCTTCTCACATTTCTCTCACATTTTCTCACATTTCAAAATACAATCAGTCCCCCAAAGTGCTAACCCATTCCAGGCTTAACTGAAAAGTCCACAGTCCAGGCTTCTCTGAGACAAGGCTAGTCCCTTCCACCTGAGTCTGTAAAATCAAAATCAAGCGAGTTACTTACAGGGTACAAAGAAGTTACAGGAATTGGGTAAATACTTTCATTCCAAAGTGGAGAAATCAGCCAAAAGAAAGGGGTTACAGGCCTCATGTAAGTCTGCAATCTAGCAGGGCCGTCATTAAATCTTAAAGCTCCAAAATAATTTCTTTTGACTCCATGCCTCACAACCAGGGCATATTCATGCAATGGGTAGGCTTCCAAAGCATTGGGTAGCTCCACCCATGTGGCTTTGAAGGTTCAGCCCCCACAGATGCTCTTAGGTTGGGTGTTGCTCCTGGATGCCTGTGGCTTTTCTAGGTACAGAGAGCAAGCTGCTGGGGGAGCTACAATTTTGGGGTCAGGAGAATGGTAGTCCTCTTCTCACAGCTCCACTAGGCTGTGCCCCAGTGGGTACTCTGTGTGTGGGCTCCAATCCCACATTTCCCCTCCACATTGCCCGAGAAGAAGTTCTCTGTGAGTGCTCCACCCCTGCAGCAGGCTTCTCTCTGGGCATCCATGCTGTTTGATAGACCTTC
>NW_026652569.1:0-27508 GCF_009828535.3 Hylobates moloch
CCGCTGAAGGCAGCCGAGTGCCAGAGACTGGCGGGAGGGAGGTGTGGAGTCTGTTGGTCTGCTCAGGCATCCGTTATAGGGCCATGCCACACACACGGGTGGGAGTGTTGCCGGTCCCTTTCAAGACCTCGAGTCCCTGCCTCCCAGTGCCGGACCCGTGCTGAGCCTCCTCGGAGGGAATGAGGGGGGCCGAATGAGGGGGGCCGGGGAGCAGCACCTGGAGGAAGGAAGAGACGCCAGGGCCGGGGCTCAGAGGGCCTTTGTCTGGCCAGGCCTCTGCCCCTCCCTCCCGTTGCCATGGTTTCGGTGTGTGCCGAGTCTCTGCAGGCTGGGGGCTTCCCAGGGACGGGCTGGTGGGTGGGACACCTTCCCCAGTCGCCCCTAGCTGAGGCTGCTTTTCTGAAACAAAACGCTCCCCAGTGCTGCCCAGCCCCCACCTCCTTCCACAGTGTCTCTGGCTGCCGGGCGCCCCCTGGTGGTGGCGGGGCCTGGGTCCCTAGGACTGCAGGGGACGTGGGGGTGCACGGGATCTGAGAACCACAGGCTGAGCTGGAGATATGGCACCTTCCTGGGATAAGAGTAGGAGGTGGTGTCCGGGCTGCCTTTGCGGTGGGCTCAGGGCTACCCCCACCTGCTCCACCATGTCCCACTGGGATAGGCTGGGGAGTTGTGGCAGTGTGGGCGGGCCTGGTGTGGGTTTGAGCTGGGCCGCTGCCCAAGTCTACCCTGTGGTCCCAGCCGCTGCTGCTTCTGAGAATCTCTGCCCTTGGGCCTGACACGTCAGCTGGCTGCTCTCCCTGGCCCCACGTGTTCCCACGGAGCCCACCAGTATAGGGGTTCTCTCCAGGGAGGTCTGCCTGGCTTTCTGGGTGTATGGAGCCAGTGAGCAATGTCAGCAGTGAGGCTCCTGGGCAGGAAGGAGGCCCCAGCTGTGTAGGAGTGCCGGGTTATACGGAAGGGAAGTGACGACAAAGCGGAAAGCCAGCAGAGGAGCCAGTAGCTCTGACTCCTGTCCCAGGTTATGCTGAGTCCCAGCAGGGAACCACCACAGCTCTGAATCAGCCTGTTAGCCGCTGTCCATTGCTCTTCATCTGCTCTTTATCTGAAAACCTTCAGAAGCTCTCCTTCAAATGAGATGACCACAGCAGTCTTCTCTGCAGGTTGCAGGAAATGAGAGGTTTGGGGAAATCTGTACTCTTTCAAAGGGTAGAAAAATAGTGATAACTTTTACCTGAATGCTCACCATGTGCCCCACACTGTAAGAAGAGCTTTGCATTTAATCCTTACCCATCTCTCAGAAGGAGACAGTGTTGTCCCATTTCACAGATGAGGTGCCAGAGAAAGGGCAGGAAAGGAGCTGAAGCTCTTGAGGATCTCAGGAAGGATCAGAGTGGACATCAGGGCTGTGGCAAGACTAGACCTCCTTCTGGGAGAGGATCTGAAAATGGGAGGTAGGCTGGCTGGCTGCTTGAGGCTTGACAGCTCTGCCCAGCGGAAACTGAAGCCAGAAAGGACAGCAGCAAGTCCCAGCCTCCCAGCAGATCAAAGCCTATTAAGGAGTTAGAGGGTCCAAGATGAACAGATGCTGTGACTTGAATGCTGGGGCCTGGAATAAGCATCAAGTGACGAGACCTGTGGGCCTGTCTCTCCTGCTGCAGGGGCCCTGCTGGTCTTGTTCGCGCAGGTGGAGTGGTACTGTCTCCCTTCTCTCATCGGTTCCCTCCTCTGGGGCTCAGCACTCCCAAAGTGGAAGCAGATGTTCTAATGCAGAGCAGCTGCCACCACCCAGCACATCACTTCGAGTACTGCCCACCTGCTGTGGGCCCCAGCTGTGCCACAGGGCAAAGGCTGCAGAGGTTTCTTCCTTGGTGGGAAGAGGTGTGACTCAGTGGGAATGCCAAGGCCACCCCAGGGAACCTCTGCAGGCCTCTCTGGTCTTACCCAGCTGGGGATAGAGCACTTGGTGGGGCCCTCTTCGGGCAGGAGGGGCTGATTCATGCCACCTTCTATTGCCTCAGTTCCCCTACCCAGCATCTGTGCAGAAATCTGGACTCAGGCTGGACGTGGTGGCTCACGCCTGTAATCCCAGCACTTTGGGAGGCCGAAGCAGGTGGATCACTTGAGGCCAGGAGTTCGAGACCAGCCTGGCCAACATGGTGAAACCCTGTCTCTACTAAAAATACAAAAGTTAGCCAGGCGTGGTGGCACATGCCTGTAGTCCCAGCTACTGGGGAAACTGAGGCAGGAGAATCGCTTGAACCAGGAGGCAGAGGTTGAACCGGGAGGCAAAGGTTGCAGTGAGCTGAGATCATGCTATTGCACTCCAGCCTGGGCGACAGAGTGAGACTCTGTTTAAGAAAAAAAAAAAAAAAAAAAACAATTCTGGACTCAGCCACCCCACTGAGAGGCAGGTGCGAGGGGAGCTGGGTGTGCGCAAAACTCACAGATAAGCCTCATGCCAGCTTATCTGGTAGGGGACATCCATCAGGTCCTGATGGAAAGGTGACCCAGCCAGAGATGTGGAGAGTGAGGCTACTGCCCCACAGCTGCCAGGGCACTTAGCCTGTGGGCTGCCTGAGAGCTTTTCACCCCACCCATTCCACCCAGATGCCATACTGGGGCTCCACCCACCTCTGCTCCTGGCCCCCTTCTCTGCTGGAGCTGCTCCTGGGCTGTGCCCCTGCCTCTGTCCCGTTGTTCCCCCTGCTTCCTGCCTGGCTGTCAGCACCACGCCCTTGTCCTGCCACTCACTACTTCCCGCCTGAGTCACAGCTGCTGGAAAGACAAAGAGACCAGCCTGAGTCTAGGGATAGAGGCTCCATAACCTTGATTTGCTTACCTGTCAAGTGGAGCTCTTTTTTCAGTGACCCCTGCTGGGGGTAGAGAATGTTCTCTTAACATTTAAGAGGCCTTAGGAGGGGAAAATGAAACTTGAAGGGGACAGGGAAGTGGACCCTCCCTGGCTAGGGCAGGGAGCAGATATCCTGGCTCCTAGCGTGACTGGCTCTGTGCTGCCTACCTCGTGTCTACCAGGTCTAGCTGCTGCTAGGAAAATCAGATGCAAAGCAAGTTTGCACCCTCGTTCCTGGGCAGGGTCACGAAGTGGCCCACATCACCTACTAAGAGTGGGCAAAGGGCCAGACCCCCTCTTCACTCTCAGTGGCCAGATAGGGAAACTGATGCCTCAAGTGGGCAGGAGTCCCGAAGTCACACAAGAGGGGGAAGCTTTCACCCTAGACCTCAGGTCCCCCGTGCCCTGGGTAGCTTCCCTGCTGAGTCTCAGCTCGCCTGGCTCGGGACTGCATGGGGACCCAAGACTTCGCATCCTTGGTCTGCTCCTCCAGTTCCCCCCATCCTGGCTGTGACTGGCTCCTGGTTCTTCCTCCTGCTCTGGAGGAGCCAGTGGGGAAGATAGTCGGGTGGCCACTGCTGCCCTCCCTGCCCCAGTGGGTGCTTTGAGCCCCAGGGGGATGGGCCTTAGTGATCACTGTGAGGCTCTCCTGGGACCTTTCGCCGTGTCCCCATTAGCAGGTGGAGGAGTGTTGGTGTGGAGATCCTGGCTGCCCCTCTGCCATGCACAGCCCGATGGGGAGGGAGTGGTGCTGGTATATATCGCGGTACACACCCCAGTGAAGATACTGGGCCTGGTGCCTGTAGTACCCAGGGGCTAAAGCAATAGAGGGGATTGCTGCCCCAGCCACAGCGCCCCAGCCTGCCCAGGTCCTGCACATTTGTATGTCCACAAGGTTGTGCAACCATCACTGCTATCTAATTCCAGAACATAGTCACCACCCTCAAAAAGAAACCTCATACCCAGCTAGCTGTCACTCCCCAAATCCCCTCCCCTCATCCTGGAAAGCAGGCCTGGGACAGTCAGAAGCTCAGTGATTGCAGGCGTCTGGTGGCATTTGTGAGGAGGGCTCAGGCCCTTCCCCTCAGGGTGGTCTCTGGCGTAGGGGGCTGAAGGTGGGCAGGGGCCTTGGCAAGGCCTGCCACCATGTCCCAATGCCTGCTGCTGCTTGTTGAGCACTGCAGACGTGGCCCAGAGTCTGCCTGGGGAGATAGGGAGTGAACCCAGTGCCAGGTGGACTGTGTGGCTCCGCTGCAGTACCAGGTACAAAGGACAGCTCTAGGAGGGATTGCATGGTGGGCAAGTGCGCTCCCTGCAGAGGGGACTCTAACCCTGTGACCTCAGCCTCCCTGGACCTCACTTCCTTCATTGGTTAGATTGGGGTGAGAATGGAACCTACCTCCCAGGGTTGCTGTGGAGATGGCAGTTGGTGGGTGTCATTGATGTAGAGCAGCATCTGGTACATCATGGGCCCTGTTTTCATATAGCTTTGCTGTCGATATTGCCGATGTTATTGTTACTGCTTGTGTTCGTTTGTCTGTTAGCACCTTCATCCTCTGAGGTTGTTTTGACCAGCCCCAAGGGATGCTGGTGAGGTTGGCCAGAGTACCCAAGTTTGACCTCTGCACAGACCCCACTGCCCACCCAGCTAAGCTGCACAGAGGAACAGATGTGCCACAGTGATCAGAATTGGGACACCGTGAATGGGGCATGGGGCACATATTCCCAGCAAAGAGAATAGCATGAGCAGGGCCCTGGAGGAAGCTAGAGGTAGTGCCTGGCAGCTGCAGGTGTGACTGGCAGTGATGGGGCAGGAGCACAGGGTCTGGGAAGGACAGCAGGGCCCAGCTGGGGGCCATTCGACCTGGAGCTCAAGACAGCCAGCGGCAAGGGAGCAAGGTCAAGGTGAGACCCTGCCTCCACTCCCTCTGGCCCCCAGCCAGGGAGTTGGGTGGCCACCCTGGTCCTTCTTTACACAGACTGCCTGGGTAATACAGGCTCCTGGGCTGCACTCCTCAAGATCTGGCTCTATTGTCTGGGATGGGACCTGGGAATCTGTGTGTTTTTTGTTTTTTTTGTTTTTTTTTTTTTTAAGACCAAGTTTCGCTCTTGTTGCCTAGGCTGGAGCGCAATGGCACGATCTTGGCTCACTGCAACCTCCACCTCCCAGGTTCAAGCGATTCTTCTGCCTCAGCCTCCCGAGCCGCTGGGATTACGGGCACCTGCCACCACACCCGGCTAGTTTTTGTTATTTTTAGTAGAGATGGGGTTTCTTTTTTTTTTTTTTTTTTGAGACGGAGTCTCGCTCTGTCACCCAGGCTGGAGTGCAGTGGCGCCATCTCGGCTCACTGCAAGCTCCACCTCCCGGGTTCACGCCATTCTCCTGCCTCAGCCTCCCGAGTAGCTGGGACTACAGGCGCCCGCCACCACGCCCGGCTAATTTTTTTTTTTGTATTTTTAGTAGAGACGGGGTTTCACCATGGTCTCGATCTCCTGACCTTGCGATCCGCCCGCCTCGGCCTCCCAAAGTGCTGGGATTACAAGCGTGAGCCACCGCGCCCGGCGAGATGGGGTTTCAACATGTTGGCTAGGCTGGTCTCGAAATCCTGACCTCAGGTGATCCACCTGCCTCAGCCTCCCAAAGTGCTGGGATTACAGGCGTGAGCCACTGCTCCCGGCGGAATCTGCTTTTTTAAATACCTCCCCAGGGCACTGTCCCACAGGGTCTCAGCCACGTTTTGAGAATGGCAGGGTGGACGAGGCATCATGGGTTCCCTCCACCCTCTTGCCCTTCTCAGTCCTGGCTACATGATCTTAGATCAATACTTTATTTTTCTGAGCCTCAATGTCCTCATCTGTAGAATGGGAACAGAAACAGTATCTGCTGTGACTAATACAGGAGAGAATGCAGCAAATCTCGGTACCAGCTAAGGAGAAATATGGGCCAGGGCTGTACCAGGCCAGGGAAAAGCTTGAGTTAGTATGGGCGTGTGTGGGTGTGGGTGTGTGAGATACGCCGCAGGTCTCCCAGATCATGAGTCAGTACACGTGTGTGTTATACTGTAGGTCTCCTAGATTCTAGCCTTCTAGCCTCCATCTGCTCAGGGCAGACCTGGGTGCAGTGAGCAGAGCGCGGGGCATTGGGCCATGTCCAGAAAGCTAAAGTGTGATGCTGTGCTCCTGCTTAGGCCCCTGGTTGCTAAGGCTCAGAGTGTGGGGAGAAGAAGGGCTGCTACCCTGTTGGATGGAGTATGCAGGGCATCTTCCTGCCAGCTCTGCCCAGGGCACCATGTTGGCATGCACCAGCTGCACAGGTTGGCAAGCCTATGTATGTGAGAACAGGGTGTCTCCTTCAGCGCTGGCCAAGTCTCCAGCCAAGACCCCTGAACTCAATCAGGACAGTGGGGAGCCATGGTGGGCAGCAGAGCTTGTGGGAGGCAAAGGCCTGCAGAGAGTCTGCCATGGGGCACAGGTGCTCTAGGTTACCTTGACCACTGTGGCCCTGCCAGCTGCATTCCTGGTAGCTCAACTGCCTACCAGGCCCAGCTGCCTCCATCTCACAGTGCAGCTGGTGGGAAGGTTAGTTCTGCCTCCTGGACTACAGGTGTCTGGGCATTTGTTCTGTGCCTGTGGAGCCCCTCTGGGCCTGCCCCCTGACCACCTGTGCCCTCTGTTCCAGGTGCTGGGGAGTCAGGGAAGAGCACCATCGTCAAGCAGATGAAGTAAGTGCTGTATCCCAGAGGCAGTGCCCAAACTCCAGCTTCCTCTCTTCATCCTCTGGGCCTGCACTGCCCCCGACTACAGGCCCAGCCAGTCTTAGCCAGGCCCAGAATCTTCTTAGAGGCAGTCACTTATCTTCAGGTCCCAGTGGGTCAGGGGCAGTTTTCCCTTCTCTGAAGCAGGTCCCAGTAGCCCCAGGCAGCCGTGGGAACTCCCAGTGCCCTGGGGACACTAACCTTCCTGGTCCCTGGCTGTCAGGATCATCCATGAGGACGGCTACTCTGAGGAGGAATGCCGGCAGTACCGGGCGGTTGTCTACAGCAACACCATCCAGTCCATCATGGCCATTGTCAAAGCCATGGGCAACCTGCAGATCGACTTTGCTGACCCCTCCAGAGCGGTATGTGCCCTCCACCCCACCCTCTCCCACCTCCCAAAAGGTTTCGGGGTGGCTGGGTGTGGTGGCTCACGCCTATAATCCCAGCGCTTTGGGACGCCGAGGCGGGTGGATCACCTGAGGTCAGGACCAGCCTGGCCCACATGGTGAAACCCCGTCTCTACTAAAAATGCAAAGATTAGCTGAGCATGGTGGCACGTGCCTATAATCCCAGCTACTTGGGAGGCTGAAGCAGGAGAATTGCTTGAACCCGGGAAGCAGAGGATACAGTGAGCCAAGATCGCCCCATTGCACTCTAGCCTTGGTGACAGAGCTAGACTCCGTCACAGAAAAAAGTAAACAACAACAACAAAAAGGTTTTAGGGCAAGTCTCATCCTAGGGAATCCAAGAATACCCTAGCTTGGGCCCCATTACAGAGGTCTCCCTGCCTCTGGCAGAGTGGGGGTACATTCCTTCAACTGCCTGACCACCCGCCACTGTGCCCAGGACGACGCCAGGCAGCTATTTGCACTATCCTGCACCGCCGAGGAGCAAGGCGTGCTCCCTGATGACCTGTCCGGCGTCATCCGGAGGCTCTGGGCTGACCATGGTGTGCAGGCCTGCTTTGGCCGCTCAAGGGAATACCAGCTCAACGACTCAGCTGCCTAGTGAGTGCTCTGAGGGGCTGGGTAGGGCAGGGCAGGGGCTGGGGGAGGACTAAAGGCTGGACGGGAGGGCCTGAGAACCCCCAGAAGGACACTGCTGGTCTTTGCTTATGAAACTGATGACTGTTAACCAAGGCCTTGGTGTTTTTTGTTTGGGGGGTGGGTGGGTGTCATGTTGCTGAAAGGCCAGGAGGAATGACAGGCAGGTGGCTTATACAGTACATCTCTTCCAGACCAGTTGAGTCTGATCTGTCTTGACATAGTCTTCTAAAGAACATTTGCGGCCGGGCGTGGTGGCTCATGCTTGTAATCCCAGCACTTTGGGAGGCCGAGGCGGGCGGATCACGAGGTCAGGAGATCGAGACCATGGCGAAACCCCGTCTCTACTAAAAAATACAAAAAATTAGCCGGGCGTGGTGGCGGGCGCCTGTAGTCCCAGCTACTCGGAGAGGCTGAGGCAGGAGAATGGCGTGAACCTGGGAGGCGGAGCTTGCAGTGAACTGAGATTACACCACTGCACTCCAGCCTGGGCGACAGAGTGAGACTCCGTCTCAAAAAAGAACATTTGCGGCTGGGCATGGTGGCTCACGTCTGTAATCCCAGCACTTTGGGAGGCTGAGGCAGGCAGATCATGAGGTCAGGAGATCGAGACTGTCCTGGCTAACACGGTGAAACCCCGTCTCTACTAAAAATACAAAAAATTAGCCGGGCGTAGTGGCGGGCACCTGTAGTCCCAGCTACTCAGGAGGCTAAGGCAGGAGAATGGCGTGAACCTGGGAGGCGGAGCTTGCAGTGAGTGGAGATCGCGCCACTGCGCTCTAGCCTGGGCGACAGAGCGAGACTCAGAACATTTTGCTGCCACCTGTTCTGTGCCAGGCCCTGTGCAAGGCTTCAAGGACACAGTGATGAGCGGAGCAAAGTCCCCATGCAGTGACAATTTAGGGTGTTAGTGAAAAGGTAGAGGTGGGGTTGGCCCAGAGACAGGATTGCTGAGCTCTGAAGGAGAGTCAGCCAGGGGAGGAGTGGATGAGGGGATTCCAGGCAGGGGCATAGCATGTGCAGCATCCTCGGGGTGGTGGGGAGCTGGCTGTGCTTGAACATAGGCTGTGGAGGCTGGCTGGAGGGGGCCACAGGGGAGGAAGTTATCTGGGAGGTGACAGGTGTGTGTGTAGGTCAGAGGCCCTGGACCTCAGATCTGACCCTCGCTGGCCCTAGGCCGAGCCCAGGACTCAGCTGAGGAATTACAAGGGTCCCAGGCATCCCAGAGGCATGACAAGCCTGCACCCTTTCCACAGTTCTGAGCTCCTTCCCTGTGGTATCTATCATGTACTCTGACTGGTGCAGGCTGCTGAGGACCCCACGGGGAACAGGACAGACAGGCTAATAGCTATTGAGGATGGCTGCAGGAGACATCCACAGGCTTTGGATGGTGTCACCAGATAGGCTGCTATCCCTGTACTCTAGCCTTCCCCTATCTCTGCTTAATCCAATCCCCTCTGACTGGAACACCCTTTTGCTCCTATTGCTCATCCAATCCTGAGCCTACCCATAGGGTGGATTTCAGCAAGCGTGGGTGGGAGGAGGAGGAGGGTCTTGCCTGGCCGTGATTCCTGAGCCCTGTCCCAGCCACATGAACAGCCTCCTTCTACCCTTCTTACATGGCCTGAATGCTCTTGTGAATATGTACCCCCTACAGGAGCTGTGGAGTCACAGCCAAATGCTGTGGGGGCCCCCAGGCCTCACCACTGCCCCTCCCTGAGATCTCTGGCCCAGCCACCAGCGAGCTTGGGGTCAGAGCAGCAGGGGCCTTGGTGCCCATGATACTAAAAGGGAGCAGGGATAAAGCCACCTCCAGGCCACCTCCTGCTTCTCTATCATCCTCTTTCTCCATTCTCCAGACATTAGGCACCCACTGTGTGCCCAGCACAGTTTTGGGAGTGAACACAGGCCCTGTTCTCCCAGTCAGGTTTATGCCTTGATAGCTTCCCCCGCCGGGGATGGGTTGCTGATTGGAACACCACAGGAAGCAGGGCTCTTCCAGCCCCTCTTCGCAGCAACCCCAAGCCTGCAGCGAGTCAGGGGGTCCCTGGGGCGAACCCACCTGTTGGGGAAAAGGGAGAGGCTGGTGTGGAATGCACCATGGTGCCTCCACATTGAGGGCTCTGGCAGTAGGGGCGGGGCGTGGTATGCGGGTCACAGCACATGCCTCATGGTTCCCCATGGCCCTTCCTGTTTTTCTGTTTTGTCCCTGCTACTCTGAGATCATTTCCCCCTGGCCTGGTTTGGCCTGGTTGCTGGTGGGAGCCAAGGGCCGGCCCCAGCAGCCTTGCCCCAGGAATGAAAAGTCGGCTCTGGGCAGCAGCCTGGAGGCCTGGGACCAGCCTCCAGGGCATGGCAGGGATATTGAGGCAGGCAGCAGAGGCAGACCCTGCAGGGGTAGCCTTGATACTAATTAAGGGAACTGGTAATGAGGAGCCCCGGGACCCCCGCCAAGCAGGTGTCTGTGCCCTCCCCCTGAGGAGCTGATTTCATTGGGCGCTGGGCAAAGAGCCCACTGGGCCTGGCAGGCCCCAACCTGTCCAGCACCACATCGACGGACCGCACCAGGCTGCTCTGCGGCTAGTGCCATAATTGCGCCCATTAGCATCCTGAATCCTTCACTGAAGGACTAATTTGCCTCCTCCCACCCTCTTTGCCTATAGCCCCAACATCCTGGATCCTGTCCGAGGCAGGTCTGGCTCAGAACCTGGGTGCTGGAGCTTGGCTGGCTAGCTGTCCACAGAGCTGCACCTCCTCCCATTCCCATTCTACAGGTGGGAGGCCGGGGGCTCTGAGTTCAGGTTTCTTCATTTGAGCAATGAGGTAATACAGGCAGGGGTTAAAGAAACAAGGGCTGTGCCTAGGCCGGGCGCAGTGGCTCACGCCTGTAATCCCAGCACTTTGGGAGGCCAAGGTGGGCGGATCACCTGAGGTCGAGAGATCAAGACCATCCTGGCCAACATGGTGAAACCCCGTCTCTACTAAAAATACAAAAATTAGCTGGGTGGCAGGCACCTGTAGTCCCAGCTACTCAGGAGGCTGAGGCAGGAGAATCGCTTGAACCTGGCAGGCAGAGGTTGCAGTGAGCCGAGATCACGCCACTGCACTCCAGCCTGGCAACAGAGTGACACTCTGTCTCAAAAAAAAAAAAAAAAAAAAGCAAGGGCTGTGCTTGAGAAATGGCATGGGAGGGAAGGGGCCTCTTCCAGCTGGCCCAGGGTCCAGGTAAGGAAGCCCCATGCTGGCCCCCACTGACCCTCCCACCCCCCACCTCCAGCTACCTGAACGACCTGGAGCGCATTGCACAGAGTGACTACATCCCCACACAGCAAGATGTGCTACGGACCCGCGTAAAGACCACGGGGATCGTGGAGACACACTTCACCTTCAAGGACCTACACTTCAAGTGAGCGAGCATGCGGACAGGTGGGAGGGGCAGGACCTGCCAGCCTTCGGGGTAGCAGAGGCAGGGGCTGGTCCAGGATCCCCCAGCCCCACTGAGGTTTTGCAAGGCTCATGTGTTCTGGGTAAGCACATCCTCACCACCTAGTGAACCAGCAGTCAGGATCCATGCCACCTCTGCCAACTGCTCACAGCTTCTGCTGCTCCTGCCTGATGTGGCTGCAGCCTGCCTGCTGTCCAAGCCCCTGGCCCAGAACCAGGGGTGAGGTGGGCAAGTGTGGATGATTCCAGAAGGTAGCTGCCCTACTCTGGGCAGGCCTCTGTCCTCAGTCAGCCAACCTGGGAAATGGGGCAGAAAGCCTCCCCCAGGGCTCCCTTCCTGGAGCTAAAGTGATCTATATCTGCAGGATGTTTGATGTGGGTGGTCAGCGGTCTGAGCGGAAGAAGTGGATCCACTGCTTTGAGGGCGTCACAGCCATCATCTTCTGCGTAGCCTTGAGCGCCTATGACTTGGTGTTAGCTGAGGACGAGGAGATGGTGAGAGGCTGAGAGAATGCTGTGGGTGGAGGCAGCGGGCTTGGGGAGTGGTGGCTAGCGTTGACCTCGCTATTCTACCCCTAGAACCGCATGCATGAGAGCATGAAGCTATTTGACAGCATCTGCAACAACAAGTGGTTCACAGACACGTCCATCATCCTCTTCCTCAACAAGAAGGACCTGTTCGAGGAGAAGATCACACACAGTCCCCTGACCATCTGCTTCCCTGAGTACACAGGTGTGGGGACTGTGGGGACAGGGCCTCCGGAGGGTTGCTTCTTGTCCCCGAGCAGCCTGTGGTGACCAGGTGGCCCTCAGGCGCCCCCCACTGGACAGAAGTGTAACCTTGGAACACTTGCAGGGGATGGGTGCCTCACTTAGGCTTGTATAGTTGCGTGTGCACGCATGGAGCCCTTAACACACTCAAGCATGTACCCCTGAACATGTGTACATGGGCATCCTCCTTCACACAGTAGGGTACCCCTTTGCACATCTGGCATGTATGGGTAGCCACGTTGTCATATTATGCAGATGCATGCACAGGTTGTATGCCTGGCCGTCCACACGCACAGACCCTTGCTGCATACGTAGGATGCGGCCTGCCTGCCACACATGCAGCACACACAAGTCTTCATTTTCTCTCCCCCAGGGGCCAACAAGTATGATGAGGCAGCCAGCTACATCCAGAGTAAGTTTGAGGACCTGAATAAGCGCAAAGACACCAAGGAGATCTACACACACTTCACGTGCGCCACCGACACCAAGAACGTGCAGTTCGTGTTTGACGCCGTCACCGACGTCATCATCAAGAACAACCTGAAGGACTGCGGCCTCTTCTGAGGGGCAGCGGGGCCTGGCGGGATGGTGAGCCAGAGGGGCTGTGGCAGGGCGCTGGGGAAGGACTAAGTGGGCCTGGAGCCCCAGTAGGGGGTTCTGGGGATGGGTAGGGGGGTGAACCTGGAGGGGGAGGGGCAATAGGTGACCAGGGGACAAGGGAGGAGAAGGCCCAGGGTGTGGATCAGGAGGCCAAGTGAGTGAGGTGTAGGGCATGGAGGAGGTCATACAAGCAGGCCTGGCCCAGTGGTCCAGACAGAAGGGCCTGGCCTTGCCCTGGGACAGAACCAGAGGCCATCCTGATGTTCCCTGGAGAAATCTCACCTCCTCACCCACCAGGCCATTGGCCCAGCCTGCTGGAAGCTGGATGCCAATGGAGCCCAGCCCTGCTGCCCACTACCACCAGCTCCATGTGCTCCTCCAGCTCTTGCCCTCTGACTTGTCTGAGCGTCCTGGGCTTAGGCTGGCCCCACTGGCCCTGGTGGAGGTGGGGATGACTCTCCCAGTGCCACAGACTCCCCTCCCCCATGTAACCCAGCAACAGAAACTGGCTCCTGGGCGGCAACTGTGTCCCTGGTAACAAATGGGTAGGAAAAATAGAGAAGGGTCATTGTCTAGGGAGGCGGGAGAGAGGCGCGCCCTGGCTGCTTCCCGATCCATGCTCTGCTTTCCCCCCACCTCCAGGGCCACCGCCGACTCTGTATGCCCCAACCCCTGAGGAAGATGGGGGCAAGAAGACCAAGCTCCCCGCCTGTTCCCCCGGCCGCTTTTCTCCTCTTTCCTCTCTTTGTTCTCAGCTCCCCCTGTCCCCTCAGCTCCAGACATAGGGGAGGGGTTGCCACAGGCCTCCCTGTTTGAAGCCTGCCCTTGTCTGAGGTGCTGGTAATGGCCATGGTACCCCCTTCTGGGCATCTGTTCTGGTTTTTAACCATTGTCTTGTTCTGTGATGAGGGGAGGGGGGCACATGCTGAGTCTCCCAAGGCTGTGTCTGGAGGGGCCCCTGCTTCTCCAGCCTGGACCCCCAGCTTTGCCCAACACCAGCCCCTGCCCCAGCCCAAGTCCAAATGTTTACAGGGAGCCTCCTGCCCAGTCCCCCACCCCCAGCCGCTCGGAGGCCCCAAAGGAAAAAGCACAAGAAGCGTGAGACGCCACCGTTCCTGGAAACCACAGTCCACCTGCTCATTCTCGTAGCTTTTTAAAAAAATGAAAGTAAAGGAAAAAAAAAAATTGCAAATCTAGAAAACTTTTTAGAGAAAAACTATTTAAAACTGTCAGATCCTGACCAGCAACCCCCCCAGCCCCCCTTCCAAGTGACTCCGTGCCTTGAGTGTGTCTGCGTGTTTACACCTGTCCCTCTGCTGGCCGCCCCCGTGCGAGCGGCACCCCTGCCCTGCCCTCCACAGAATTGGGTTCCAAGGGCTGTTCCAGACAACTGCCAACGTCACTGAGGGCCCTGCCCCAGCGGCCCTGGGCCCAGGCTCCATTAACCTAAAATGTAGCTCCCTAGCGCTAACCTAGGAACCGCCGCTGCCTGCTGGGGGGCCACGCCCCTCATGCCCTTGTCCCAGGCCCGGGGCCTTCAGCGTTGAACACTTCCTTGCTTTTTTCACATGTTTTATGGAATTGTTCACCTGGTTTGAAATAATAAAATGTAGAAAGAAAAAAAATACCGAGAACTGATGGGTATTCTCTCCCAGGGGCAGAGGCCCGGGCTAAGGTGTGCCAAGGTGATGGTGGTCCTAACCTCAGTCCTCAACCTGGGTCAGGGCCCTGACTCAGCTTTCCGGGCCGTCCTAGAGCCCGACGCTCTGGGCTTCATTTCTCCCACCTGGACTAGGCAGCGTACATGTGGGGCCCGTGTGTCCCCGCCCTTCCAGCACTCTGCAGCCTTGGGTCTCGGGCAGCTGGGCAGGCTTCTAAGGGAGCTGTTATAAGGTGCTCTTCCACACCTGGAGCAGGAGGGGTGGCCGGCGCGTCTCTAGCGCGGAAGGAGAAAGTGACTTCCGACTTAGGTACCAAGGCCCAGAGAGTGTGCGTTGCCAAGGCCACACAGCCAGGTGGGCCGCATGCAGTTCTGGCTTGACTAAAAGGCCAGTAGGGGCTTAAGACATTCAGAAAGGTCCCTGACCCAGAGGGCCCCCGCCAAACCTGAGGGGTAGTGACAGGTAGCCGTCACATTACCATGTGATGGTTGCCACGGGCTGGGCCTGGAGGGCTGCAGATCATTGACTCTGAAGATGGAAGGCTCCATGAGACTGTGGGAAGGGCCCGCGCGTTGCTGGGGAAGGGAACTGCCGATGGCAAGGCTGGTGATGCTTGTGGGGCGGGCCCTGAGTGCCATCGAGGCGCCTGGACCTTCTCCCAGGGGCAGCCGCGGCCTGAACGTGTGGGGGCGGGCTCGCGGAAAGGCCGGCCTCGACTGGGTGGGGCTCCGGGGTTGGCGCCTCCGCCTCCGGCCGCCAGGGGGCGCCGCCGCCCGTGCTCTGCCCTGCCTGGCTGGTCACAGAGGCTGACGTCAGCGGGTCCCGCGGAGGCCGCTGGACACAAAGGCAGCTTTGTGAGGCGGCGACGGCTCCGCGGCCGCCCCAGGACAGAGCGGCCTGGACAGAGGGCGGGCCAGGGTCGGCGCCGCGGAGGCGGGGAGGGAGGGTTGAGCCAGAGACCCGGGACCCCGCCCCCGCACACCTGCCAGTGCCCCGTAGCTTCGGCCGCCGGCACTGGCAGGAGATGAGAGGCTGCTGCCGCCCGGTCGGAAGGACATCGGCGCCCCCCAGGCCCGGTCCCCGCCCCAGTTCCTCGGGCTTTCCTGCTGCCCCTGCCTGAGAGGTCCGACGACACGGAGAACAGGATCCTGCGCCCAACCCAGGTCCCCGCCTTCTTTCAGAGGCCCAGGCCTGGACCCCGCTGAGCCGCAGATGTGCGAGCAGGAGCGCCAGAGCCCCGATGCCCGCCCAGCAGGAAGCGGGCGGGAGATGGTTCCTTCCTTCTGTCCTGAGGGGGAATCCTGCACAGAGGGACCATTGAGGGGTTGGCATTGTCTGCCTAACTCACCCAGTGCCTCCCTCCCTGGATGGGCTATGCGGGGCCCTGACAGGATTGCCCTGGTGCCGTCTTGGCAGTGAGTCTGGGTGGGATCCTGGGGGCAGGGCTTCCCTGAGTGCAGACAGCTAGGCCTCCACCTGCCTCGGCCTCCCACCCAGGCTCAGATTTCCAGGGCATAAGGCTCCATTGTCCCAGCACTGGTGGAGGCGGCCTGTCAATTCATCCTTGTGTTTGGTGGTTGGGAAATTCCTAGCCATGGGGGGCTGCAGGCAGGAAGGGGATGCCCAGGTGTCCTGCACCCCAACTGAAGGGACTCCATGAGGTTGGCTCCTGGGCATCCCCTGCTGCCTGGAGCTGTCCCAGGCTGGGCCTCAACCATTCATCAACCCTCAGGAGCAGTTGGGTTTGGGAGCACCAGAAATTGAATGCTCCCTGGCGCTGCATCCCGAGAGCCCTCCCAGCCTAAGAAGCCCCATCTTTCTGTCTCCACCCATGGGGAGCTGCAGCTGTGAGGCCCAGGACCCTTAGCAGGACATGCAGAGCTGGGCAGGGACCCAGGCTCATGCTCCCAGCGTGGGGTGGGTTGTCTCCAGCCTGTGGGGACCGCCATGAAGCTGATCTGCCTCCCAGAGGGCCTGGCCCACTTGAAATAATTGCTCCGGCTACTGATGTGGTGGGAACTTTGGTATTTTTAACCCATTTGGGGGGTGGGGGAGCAGCTGGCAAGAGGGAGGCAAGCTTTCAGAGTCAGAGAGGCCTGAGAGAGGAGAGTAGAGGGAAACTCAGTGAGGAGGAGCCAGGCAGGCTGCCTCGGTAGTTCCCCAGGCCTAGACACCCCCCCTGTACCACCCCCTGTCCCAGCAGGTAGGTGCAGACCTAGATGCCAGGTGCAGAAGGGGGAAAGGGCCCTCTCCAGGGTTACAGCATGGATCACCGAGGCTGCAGGGGCTGTCAAGGCGTGGAAGAAGTCCCATGTCCCAGGGAGCCCCATGGCTTCTGATGTCAGGAAAACTTAGTCCTCTCAGTTCCCCAGAATCATTTCACCCCACCCCACCCAAACTGAGTGCCAAACCAGTTGGGTGGAGAATACAAGCCCTGACTCCAGCTGCCTGGTCAGTGGCATGGCCAGCCAAGTCCTAGCAACCCTGGAAGTCAGGGAGGAGGCAAGGACAAGACTACAGCATTGTTTGGCTGAGTTCTGGGTCTGGCCCCACTCCCCAAAACTGACCCCAATCTCTGTGTCTGCTGCCCTAAAAAGAGACCCTGGGGCTGGGTGTGGTGGCTCACGCCTGTAATCCTAGCACTTTGGGAAGTCAAGGCAGGAGGATCACCTGAGGTCAGGAGTTCAAGACCAGCCTGGCCAACATGGTGAAACCCTGTCTCTACTAAAATACAAAAATTAGCTGGGCATGATGACGGGTGCCTGTAATCCCAACTACTCAAGAGGCTGAGACCGGAGAATCGCTTGAACCCAGGAGACGGTAGTTGCAGTGAGCCAAGATTGTGCCGCTGCACTCCAGCCTGGGCGGCTGAGCGAGACTCCGTCTCAAAAAAATAAATAAAAGGAGACCCTGACTGGATGTAGTGGCTCATGCCTATAATCCCAGCACTTTGGGAGGCCAAGGCAGGAGGATCACTTGAGGCCAAAAGTTTGAGACCAGCCTGGGCAACATAGCAAGACCCCGTCTCTTAAAAACAAAAGATCCTAGCGGTCCTCATCTCTACCATGGACTACCAGAGGGAAGGCAGCACCTCTCATCACCCAGGGGGATGGCCTCTAGTCAGCTGGGGTATGTATGCAGCTGTGTGGCAGCAAATGTGTCCATGCCTGCAAGCCACTCAGCCCTCAGTCACACGGTGATGGGCACTAATATTCAAGAGGAGCAGAAGTCAAGGCCATGGGTCCTTTTCTCCCCTTGCCAGAGATGCAGCCCCACAGCCCCTGGTGATCTTGGCTGGGAGAAAAATCAGAGTTTGACATCTCATCCCATTGCCTTCTGCTTTCTGACCTTACTGAGGTCAGGTTCTTCAAGGCCTGGGGGACTGGGACAGGGTTAAGGGGTGTCCTTTCTCCATCCGTCCTCCAACCCCATGGAGACTCAGCATGCCTAGGAATGTGGAAGGGCTTCCTGCGGGCACACCATCTCCTGCCTCCCTATGCCTGTCCTCTGCTGGGTCCTGGGGTCTCCAGTGATTATAGCCCTTGCTGCTTCCCCCACAGTGGGGAACGCAGAGCCCTGCCCAGAGGCTTGAACCTGGCACCACAGGGGTCTGGAATTACACAGAAGACGGGTGACAGCCAAAGTGGATCATGAACGGTGAGGAGAAGTCCAGCAGGTGACAAGGGTAAGGGTCTAAAGATTGGAGGGCACAGCGCAAGCAAAGTCTTGGCAACAAAAGAACTAATGCATCCTAGAAACGGGGCAGGTGGAGCACTGGAAGCTACACCAAGCTTCAGAGTAGTCCTGTGGCCTCGGTGTGGTAGCTCAGGCCTATAATTCCAACACTTTGGGGGGCTGAGGCAGGAGGATAACTTGAACCCAGGAGTTCAAGATCAGCCTGGGCAACATAGTGAGACATCCATTTTTACAAAATATACAAAAATTAACTGTGTGTTGTGGTGTGTGCCTGGAGTCCCAGCTCCTCGGGAGGCTGAGGTGGGAGGATCACTTGAGTTCTGGAGGTCCAGGCTGCTGTGGGCCATGATCTTGCCACTGCACTCCAGCCTGGGTGACAAAGCAAGATCCTGTCTCAAAAAAAAAAAAAAAAAAAGAAGAAAAAGAAAAAGAGAGTGGCCCTGTGAATGCCAAGCTGAAAGCCTGCAATCCCACCAAACTTCAGCAAGCTCTTCGAGTCAGGGGTCAGGGACAGGGTCCTGCAGAGGGGAGGCATGGGAAGAGAAGTGAGAGAATGACCCCAGGGATACAGCCTGGGGGAGGGTAAAGGGGTCAGTGCTTGTCCTAAGTAAGATAAAAGGTAGGGGCTCTCAGGAGGGCAGGCTTGGCAGTGCCAGGGGTGGGCTGGGGACTTGGGAAGTGAGAAGACTGAGGAGCTCCCACCCAGGGGAGGGAGGGAGGTTCGAGTAGAACTCTGGGCACAGGGGTCAGAGGATTGAGGAAGTAATTGTACTGAGGTGGCCGGGAGTGGTGACTCATGCCTCTAATCCCAGCAGTTTGGGAGGCCAAGACAGGAGAATTGCTTGAGCCCAGGAGTTCAAGACCAGCCTGGGCAACATGACAAAACCTCATCTCTACCAAAAAAAAATACAAAAAATTTAGCTAGGCATAGTGGCACATGCCTGTAGTCCTAGCTACTCAGGAGGTTGAGGTGGGAGGATCACTTGAGCTCGGGACGTTGAGGCTGCTGTGAGCCATGATCTTGCCACTGCACTCCACCCTGGGTGGCAAAGCAAGATCCTGTCTCAAAAAAAAGAAAAAAAAAAAAGTACTGGGGTGAGGGGCACAACAAAACGGGACAAGAGAGGAGCTGAGCCCGAGAAGGGGCCTTGTTCCGCTGGGATGGAAGAGGCAGCAGTGGAGGGTTTCTCCGAGGCCCTCATAGGCCTGGGTGCCCAAGATGCCCAGAGCTAAGGTGGCAGCAAGAGTGCATACCTGTGGTACCCCCACTGTGTGCCAGACCTGCCTGGCCACTGTCTGCAGCTGTAAGGAAAATGAGAGGTGCAGACTCCAGCTAGGGCCATGGGGTAGGCTGAGCGGCAGGGTTGGGATTCAACCCCACCTCCTGCTGGACTAACAAGGGGGCTGATCCCTGGGGCTGGCTCCAGACTCCCCAGCCCTCCCCAGAGCATTCAGAGCCCCAGACCCAGCACTCCTGGGAGGCTCTCCCCTTGCCATTAGGAGAATGTAGTATTTATGTGAATGTCTGTTCATGAGTGCAGTGTGCCCTCAGAGTCCACTTTCCAGCATTCCTGGCATAGCCCCCTCCACCCTGCTGGGCTCCGGAGGAGGGAGGGAGAGGGAGGCCCCGCCCCCAGCCCCCTCTCCTCCCACCCCTCCCTGCTGGGCAATGAGGAAAACAGGAGTGAGGGAAGAGCTGTGATGTGGCTAGTGGGGGGGGCTCCCACATCCCAGAGGGGCTGACCTCAGCCTGGGAGGAATGTGCAGGAGGGGAGGGCAGGGGTGGGACGGGCGGGGGTAGGGCCACAGCCAAAGGCCCAGGGTTCTTGGTAGCCCCTCCCTCAGCACCTCCATCTCAGTTCTGACAAGGCCCTCCGAAGGGAAGGGGAACAGGCAAGGAGGGGAGGAGCTAATCTTTCAAAAAAGGTGGGCCAGGGTCCCCTGGGAATGTGGAGACCAGGCTGGGGTGAGGACATGCCTGCAGACGCTTCCCCAGGAGATGCCCCTGGGGTGGGGCCTTAAAGTGTCTGGGAAGTTAGGCCTCACGTGATGATCCTATGGCCGCCCACGCCTGCCCCCACCATGCCTAAGTCCTCTGGGCAGCATGACCTGATACCTACGTGGAACAAGGAAGAGTTGTGACTTTGGAGCCACAAGCCCTGATGACTAAAGCAGGTGTGAGTGGGGCGCCCAAGATCCCATCCAGCCCAGGCTGCACTGGGAGGGTTGCCACAACCTTCCTCAGATGGGTGTCCTACCCCGACCACACCACCCGGAGTCCAGGCAGGGGCAAAGGGGCAGGCCCAGCTGGTGGCCAGGGGTGGGGAGGCAGGTGCTGAGATTTGGCACAACAATCCAGGTTTTTCCAGAAGGAAAAGCCAAGGCCATGGTAGGCCATGCCACTGACAGGCAGCCCCAGAGCAAGGACCCAGGCAGGCCTCTGCCCATGGAAGCTCCCTCAAAAGAGAGAGGTCCAGGGCAGGAGTGCAGGCAGGAAAAGGGACCCCAGCTGCCTTGCCTGGTTTGCCCCATTCTGTTGAGACTCAGGCTCAGGCTGCCTGATTCCAGAATCCTCGAGGGGTTCCAGCCCCGACTGTGACCCACAGGCAGTGACCCTGCTCCTGGAGTGCTGACCTCCATGGGGGCCCCTACCCATGGCCTGGCACACTGGACCTGGGGCTGAAAAACAGAAAGGGGACCATGTGGAATCAGGGACAACTTGACCTCCCATCCCTGGGGACCTCCATTCCTACTCAAGGGAGGGTACACATCTAGAGGGCAGAGGACAGGGCACAGCACTCAATGGGGACAGAGACAGCCCAGTCCTTTTGGCTGGGGGTTGAATCCCAGGCTATTGGAAAGATAATGGGGGGGGGTTCTGATCCCATTTCCCAGAATGAACGCAGGTGGAGGAAGGTGCGGGGTGATGAAACAGAGACCGGGTCCCTGGGCCTGGAAAACATAAGGCAGTGAGGGCCTATGGGGGCACAGTGGGAGTAGATGGGAGCCTCTGAGGCACTTGCTGATCCTGGCTGCTTGGGTGGAAAGCTGTAAACAGCCAAAGAATGTTGTTTGCTTGCATGGAGCCAGGAGAGCCTGCCCAGGTCCAAGGCTAGAGGCAGCTACTCCTGGAGTAGGAAAAGGCCGCATCCAGGAAGCCCACGAGCCCAGGCAGGGATCTGTCCTTCCACTTGCCCTCCTGAAGGGCCCTGCGGCTCCCGCTGGCCCCTGTTATTCACCTGCCAGCTGGCGAGGCCAGGCCAGGTACACCGGGTCCTCAGGCTCAGGAAGGAGGGGCATAGCCCTACTTCCACTTCCAGGGGACTTGGAGATGTGCCCCTCACCTCTGTCCTTGCTTGGCTGGAGGCATCCAGGGCTGGGCAACAGAACTGCAACACTCGGAATGCCCACACTGCCCCATCAACCTTGGGAGGTGGTAGAAAAATGCCTTTTGCGGGGATGGAAGGCTCAAAGCCCATTCTCAAGCCCTGGTATATTCACTCAGGTGGACCTGAGGGCTCCACTCTACCACTGTCAACATACAGTCCCTCCAGAGAAGTACCACTTATGCTACAAATGGGGCATGTTCACCAGACTCAGCTTCAGGACAAGACCCCAGGTCATTCCCAACTGAGGCTCTGAAGTGCAGGAGCTCCGTCCTGTCTGTAAAACTCCCTCAGTTTTCGGCTCTGGGTTTGGTGGGGGTTGTTCTTCCCACTTCCAACCTAGAAAGAGAAGCCAGAGGAAGGGAGGTCACGTGGTCTGCCCCCCAGCCTCTCAGCAGAGATGCAAAGCCACCTGTCCAGGATGGGGGACTCCAGATGGGCCCCACTCTGTGGTGCAGAAGTGAGATTTGCTGCTCCTCCTGCGTCTGCCCCTCTCCTGCCCTCCTCTCCCTCCTCGACCTGGCTGTCATGGAAGAAGCCACTATTGGCTAGGCCACTGAAGTACTAAGTGGCCCAAGTGGTGAGGAAGGACAGGGGCTGGGTCCTGAGGGCCCATCCGACCTCCAGTTGAGAGCCCCTCCCCTGACCTCCGGCTGCCCGCCCACCCCAGCCGGTCCCTGGGAACAGGTGGCAGCTGAGCTCCCCATTATCTCTCCCCACAGCTCCCCACCTGTGGAGGGACAGGTGAGATATTGGAGTCCCTGGGTTGTGCCCCCACCCAGTGATTCCCTTTGCCTGCTGAGCCCCTGGAGCTGGGGTTTCTTCCTCCCTTGCCTTGGCTGGCCACCTGGCTTCTGGGACTGCCACCTGGGGCACACTTCTGCCTTAAGGCCCAATAGGGGAGGGGTCATCCCTACCAGCCCCTCCCTTGTGCCCATTCCACTGCTGCCTGGCCGCCGTCTCCAGCCGGTCCCGGCTGCCTGCCCGGTCACCCGATCCGCCCTCTAAACTTTACGGCGCAGCGCGCTGCGCGTGGGGCGGTGGCTGGTCTGGTGGGGGCGGGGGCTGCTCCTTAAAGGAGCCGTCAGAGGGTCCCCAGCGGCCCCAGGGTGGGAAGGGGCCAGAGTGGAGAGGTGCTGCTGCGGGAGTCCTCGGTGGAGTGTTAGAAGGCAGCCAGTGTTTGCCTGGAAGACCTCTAGAACCTGAGAAGAGGCAGCGGCAAGTGTCAGCGGAGGGAAGGAGGGAGGTGGGGTCCTGGCCTGGGATGGGGCTAGGAGCTGGGCAGGAGTGTGGGTGGAGGGGCCTGGAACCTGCCCCAGCAGCCGCTCCACTTGCTTAATCCCACCTGGAACCTTGCCTCACTCTCTGGGCTCCTGTGTCCAGCACCTGCCCAGCTGACCCCTGGGAAGGAGGGTGGGCATAGCAGCCAGGTCTTTGCCCCAGCTGAGGGCCAAGGGGAGGTGTCTGGCTTCTAGAGTGAAGGGGTTCAAAGATGGGGAGACCTCAAGGGGTGAGAGAAGTGAAGGGAGAGGCTCAGAAAGGCTGTGGAGGCGTTGAGAGGGAAGGCCAGCTCAGCGAGGCCAGGAGGCTGGGGTGCGAGTGAAGGGCTGCCTCACCTTGCCCCTCTTTGATTCCTCAGGGGTGTGGAGAGAGGGCCCTCAAGCTCAAATGCAGAGGCTGCTTCAGCTGGGTTGGGAGCAGTCCCCAAGTCAGAGGCTGAGGCTTCTGCCCAGGTCTTGGGTCTCCTGGGTGGCACTTCTCCCTCTGAGGAATGGAGTGATTGATGCTGCAGTTGGATTTGCTCACGTACATGCCCAGAGACAAGTCCACTCTTATGGGTGCACACGTTTGCACACGCACAAATGTGCAACACATCTGTGTGCAAAATATGCACATATCACACATATACACTGCGTAGATTGCACAGTGCCACGTGTGTGCACACCAACCCATATCCACACATGTGCAATGACACACTATATATTTGCACATAGACGTGCACACACATGCACATACACACTACACACATGCGCACATCACAAGGGGACACTCGGAAACACATTCACATTCACAGGCACCCACACCCTTGGCTCCAGCCTCAAAAGTGTCTCTGTGTTTTTCTGCGGGACTGTGGGGACACTGCCACCTCCAGAGGCCTGACCCCCTCCTGTCACTCTCACTCTTGACTGGCTTGTTTTGCTCATTGCACTTGGCACCCTCTGCATCCATCTGATTCCTTGTTGGCGCTCTGTCCCCTCTCACATGGGGACCTTGTCTGTGTCTCCCAGTATCCCTCCTCCCAGGTCTAGGCTGGCATGAAGTGGGTGCACATTGTGAATTAATGTCTGTGAGTGTGTATACAAGAGAGGAGGTTACTGGGAAGGGTGACGTGGTGAAGGCAGGCCTGCCAATGCAGGGTGACCCTGAGGGTGTGCCCAGTGGCGTGGGTGTGTCTGTGATTGTGGCCAGGCGGGGCACCCTCGGAGGGGAGGGTTCGGAAGTGGAATGCGACCCCCCAGCCTCTTTCCCCTAGGGGCTGTAATCTGATCCCTGGGGACTCCCCCCCTAGCCTCCCGCCCTCGCCCTCGCTGCCGACTCCTCTTCCAGATCCTGGGGCAGAGTCCAGGGCAGCTCAAGACTCCTCCACACACACACCCGCTGAACCCTGAGCGCCCTGAGCTGCTGAGATGGGGCGGGCCGGGGCCGCCGCCGTGATCCCGGGCCTGGCCCTGCTCTGGGCAGTGGGGCTGGGGGGTGCCGCCCCCAGCCCCCCACGCCTTCGGCTCTCCTTCCAAGGTAGGTGCACCTGGCAGGCGGGAGGGCCCAGCTTGAGGTGGGCAGGAAAGGGTCCCGGCATGGCCAGGGGTCTCTGTGTTGGCTGTTGCCCCATGTGCGTGCCTGTTACCAGACTGGTGGGATTAGTGGGCACTCTCAGGCCACCTCCAGTTAACCCTATCCGGGCCTCAGCCCCCAGCCTCTGCCCACATTCTCTTCGTGCTTTCTCAGGAAGACCCCTCCTGTCCCCATAGCAACAGACCTTGTCTCTGTTCCGTTCAGTACCCCCAACAAGGCAATACTTCTTCAGCAGAGCAACAGGGAAGTCAGAGCCCCCTTCTCATGCCTCCTGTATAGGAGGGTGGCCCCTGGGCAGTGGCAGTGAATAGGCAGTTCTGCTGAGCTCAGGCTGGTGGTGGAGTGGCAGGAAAGGAACTCTCAGCCTGACTTTTGGGAGTTGGGGTTCTGGCCATCCCTGCATGCCGATCTCCCCCAGGACTCTGGTGTCCATAAGCCTGGCCTCCCAGTGCACCCGCCTGGAGACACCACCTGTCTGAGCATGCCCAAGTTCAACCTGCCTTCCTCTTCCTGGGGGGATATACCACCTACCCTGGCAGCTCCACACGTGCACCTGGGTGGGCTTGGGTTTGCGTGTGTAAACTCACACACACGGAAACTCACATGTGTACAGGCCAGGTCCTAATGGCAACCTTGGCCCATAGAGTCACCACCAGGCAGGACCTGGGGGAGGCTTCCAGCATGGCTGGTGAGTCCTCAGCAGTGTCCTGCCCTGCAGAGCTCCAGGCCTGGCATGGTCTCCAGACTTTCAGCCTGGAGCGAACCTGCTGCTACGAGGCCTTGCTGGTGGATGAGGAGCGTGGACGCCTGTTTGTGGGCGCCGAGAACCATGTGGCCTCCCTCAACCTGGACAACATCAGCAAGCGGGCCAAGAAGGTGCAAGGGACTCCCAACCCCAGCACTCCCCAGGGAAGGAGCCCTAGGACCCCACTCCAGCCTGCCTGGAGAGACCCAGAGGAAGGGGCTCCCTGAGGTAGAGAATATCCCAAGTTCCTGACCTGTGTCCCCTCTCCCCCAACCTCCCCATAGCTGGCCTGGCCGGCCCCTGTGGAATGGCGAGAGGAGTGCAACTGGGCAGGGAAGGACATTGGTGTGAGTGCCGGCTGCCCGGGCCGGGAGTGGGGAGGGTCAGCCCCTCACCCCAGAGACAGGGCAGGGCTAAAACAGAGGCCTGCCTGTTCTGGCTGGGATGAGGGCAGGGAGGTCGAGGTGGCTGAGGTCTGGGGGTGGTGAGTCAGGGTGGGGGCTCGTGTAATTATTCTGGGGGGCCTCTGAGTCATGAGAGGCTTTGCAGGCCTGTGCTTCCCCAGACGCCCACCCTCGTGAGGCCTGGGTTGGTCAGCAAGGGCCCCCAGGTCCCTGTAGCCCATGTTAGTACTTGCCTGGGCCGATGCCGAAGAGAGAGAGGGGTGAGGATGCCACTGGTGAGCTGGGACCTCTTAAGGCTACGTCCCTGGGGGAAGCCTCACACCTCCAACCCTACCAGACTGAGTGCATGAACTTCGTGAAGTTGCTGCATGCCTACAACCACACCCATTTGCTGGCCTGTGGCACAGGAGCCTTCCACCCAACCTGTGCCTTTGTGGAAGTGGGCCACCGGGCAGAGGTAAGGCCGGATCTAGGCAGGGAGGGGGAGGTCAGGAGCGTAAGAAGGGCCTGGTAGTCACAACTTGCCACACCTCCCAGGAGCCCGTCCTCCGGCTGGACCCAGGAAGGATAGAGGATGGCAAGGGGAAGAGTCCTTATGACCCCAGGCATCGGGCTGCCTCCGTGCTGGTGGGTGAGTCCAAGGGCTAAGGCCCCAAGAGAACCCCTTAGAAACTCCAGAACCTCACAAAGTCCCAAGACCCCCAAGAGCTCCAGGGATTCCCCCTCACTGACTCCCTGAGAGCTCCCAGAGCTCCCCAGGCCTTCCTGCCCCAAGAGCCCTCCGTTTGGCTGAGTGGCCCTTGCTCTGTCTGCAGGGGAGGAGCTATACTCAGGGGTGGCAGCAGACCTCATGGGACGAGACTTTACCATCTTTCGCAGCCTAGGGCAACGTCCGAGTCTCCGAACAGAGCCACACGACTCCCGCTGGCTCAATGGTGAGAGGCTGGTGGGGTTGGTGGGAGGAGTCCGTCACCCTCCCACAGGGCAGGTGCCAAGCAAGGCCCATAAAGTAAGTGAGCAGTGGTTGTGGCCAGGTCTTACCAAATACCCTCCTTAATCAGGCACTGGCGTCACAGAGACAGACAAGACAGGTATGACCGTGACCTCTTTGCGTTCACAGATCACATACACGATAAGATCAAGTCCAATGGCCATGAGGCCAGAGAGAGACAAGGGAGGAAGGGAAAAGGAGACTGGGTGGCTGGAGGGGGTTGGGTAAAGGAAGCCGCTGTGCTGAGGGGAGTATGAGCTAATTCCCAAGCACAAGAGAGCCAGCCAGCAAAATTTAGGGATGAGCATTCCAGGCAGAGGGAGCAACTAGTGCAAAGGCCTGGATGCAGGAACAAGCAAAGGAATAGACTTGCAGAGCTAGCAATGAAAAGGGGGCCTGGACTGTCAGGGACCAGAGTCACTTATTCTAAGAGCCATGGGGGCTGGGCACAATGGCTTGCGCCTGTAATCCCAGCACTTTGGGACGCTGAGGCAGACAGATTGCTTGAAGACAGGAGTTTCATACCAGTCTGGGCTACAAAGCAAGACAAAAAATAAAATAAAATTAGCTGGGGGCAGTGGCATGCACACACCTGTAGTCTTGGCTAGTCAGGAGGCTGAGATGGAAGGATCACCTGAGTCCAGGAGTTGGAGGCTGCAGTGAGCCTTGATGCTGCCACTGCAGGACAGAGCAGACCCTGTCTCTAAATAAAATAAAAATTAAATAAGGGCTATGGGCTGGTGGGCACAGTGGCTCACACCTGTAATCCCAGCACTTTGGGAGGCTGAGGCAGGCAAATCGCTTGAGGTCAGGAGTTTGAGACTAGCCTGGCCAACATGGTGAAACCCTGTCTCTACTAAAAAATACGAAAATTGGCCGGGTGCAGTGGTGTGCACCTGTAATCCCAGCACTTTGGGAGGCTGAGGCGGGCGGATCACCTGAGATCAGGAATTTGAGACCAGCCTGGCCAACATGGTGAAACCCCGTCTCTGCTAAATATATAAAAATTAGTCAGGCATGATGGTGTGCATCTGTAATCCCAGCTACTCAGGAGGCTGAGGCAGGAGAATCGCTTGAACCCAGGAGGCGGAAGTTGCAGTGAATGGAGACCGTGCCACTGCATTCCAGCCTGGGCAATAGAGGAGACTTTGTTCTAAAAAAAAAAAAAAAAAAAAAAAAGCCAGGTGTGGTGGTAGGCTCTGACTGTAATCTCAGCTACTCGGGAGGCTGAGGTTGCAGTGAGCCAAGATCGAGCACGCCAGCCTGGGCGACAGAGCGAGACTGTCTCAAAAAAAAAAAAAAAAA
>NW_026652569.1:27518-35987 GCF_009828535.3 Hylobates moloch
GCAATGAAAAGGGGGCCTGGACTGTCAGGGACCAGAGTCACTTATTCTAAGAGCCATGGGGGCTGGGCACAATGGCTTGCGCCTGTAATCCCAGCACTTTGGGACGCTGAGGCAGACAGATTGCTTGAAGACAGGAGTTTCATACCAGTCTGGGCTACAAAGCAAGACAAAAAATAAAATAAAATTAGCTGGGGGCAGTGGCATGCACACACCTGTAGTCTTGGCTAGTCAGGAGGCTGAGATGGAAGGATCACCTGAGTCCAGGAGTTGGAGGCTGCAGTGAGCCTTGATGCTGCCACTGCAGGACAGAGCAGACCCTGTCTCTAAATAAAATAAAAATTAAATAAGGGCTATGGGCTGGTGGGCACAGTGGCTCACACCTGTAATCCCAGCACTTTGGGAGGCTGAGGCAGGCAAATCGCTTGAGGTCAGGAGTTTGAGACTAGCCTGGCCAACATGGTGAAACCCTGTCTCTACTAAAAAATACGAAAATTGGCCGGGTGCAGTGGTGTGCACCTGTAATCCCAGCACTTTGGGAGGCTGAGGCGGGCGGATCACCTGAGATCAGGAATTTGAGACCAGCCTGGCCAACATGGTGAAACCCCGTCTCTGCTAAATATATAAAAATTAGTCAGGCATGATGGTGTGCATCTGTAATCCCAGCTACTCAGGAGGCTGAGGCAGGAGAATCGCTTGAACCCAGGAGGCGGAAGTTGCAGTGAATGGAGACCGTGCCACTGCATTCCAGCCTGGGCAATAGAGGAGACTTTGTCTCAAAAAAAAGAAAAAAAAAAAAAAAATAATAATAATAATAAAATAAAGAGCAATGGGACCCAGCAGAAGGATTTGAAGGAGTGGGGAGCATCTAGTTATGCTAGAGAGGAAGATTCATGAGTGAAGGTGAAACCAGATTACATCTCCCTCCTACCCCAGCCTAAGGTGCTGGGCGACTGTGTGGGGCGAGATCGGAGGCTAGCCGGGCTTCCCGCCTGCGCCCCCAGGTAGCCACGGTCTCTGCTGCCCCCTCGCGGCTGCTTCTTGCCTCGCAGGCCCTGAGCCTTTGGATTCGGTCCGCGCAGAGCGCCAACTGGACGTGGTCCTAGAGGTTGGGTGGTCAGACACTGTGATCCCGGGTGCTGTGCCCGCGCTACGGGAAGGGGAAGCAGCCCGTGGGTCTCGTATCAGGAGGCGAGGCCAGGACCCGCTGACCCATGCCTCCTGCCGCGGTCAGAGCCCAAGTTTGTCAAGGTATTTTGGATCCCGGAGAGCGAGAACCCAGACGACGACAAAATCTACTTCTTCTTTCGTGAGACGGCGGTAGAGGCGGCGCCGGCACTAGGACGCCTGTCCGTGTCCCGCGTTGGCCAGATCTGCCGGGTGAGGAGTCCCTGGGCCACACCCGACGACCCTGCCCCTACCTTTGCCTGCTCTGGTCTCGCCCTCATCCCCTTTGATCGTCCCGGCAGAACGACGTGGGCGGCCAGCGCAGCCTGGTCAACAAGTGGACGACGTTCCTGAAGGCGCGGCTGGTGTGCTCGGTGCCCGGCGTCGAGGGCGACACCCACTTCGATCAGCTCCGTGAGTGCGGGAGTGGGTATGGGGTTGGGGAGGGGGGCAGCGGCGCAGACTCCGGGAGCCCCCGCCGCAGCGGGGCTGTGCGCCCTACCCCAGCTAGGCCCCTTCCCCGCAGAGGATGTGTTTTTGTTGTCCTCGCGGGACCACCGGACCCCGCTGCTCTATGCCGTCTTCTCCACGTCCAGGTGAGGGGCAGGAGGTAGGGAGCGCCCGGGGCGGGCCGCTGGGCTCCACCCGGCCCCTCACCCCGCCCTGGTCTTCGCCTCCAGCAGCATCTTCCAGGGCTCTGCGGTGTGCGTGTATAGCATGAACGACGTGCGCCGGGCCTTCCTGGGACCCTTTGCACACAAGGAGGGGCCCATGCACCAGTGGGTGTCATACCAGGGTCGCGTCCCCTACCCGCGGCCAGGCATGGTTCGTAGCTCAGGGACTTCTGCTACAACCCACTTCAAAGCCTCAAGGGTTTGAGAACTTGGCCTGGGGTCTTCTTGGTGAATGTGGTTTCTTCCTTTAGTTATGGGTAGGAAAACGTTTCCATCATAAGACAAGGCTTGTTTCCCGCCTCTGACTTAGTAGGGCAAGGCTGATCTCCTCTCTAATTCTTAGGGCAGAGTTCTGTCCCCATCCCCCTCCATGTTTCCAGAGGCTTGGCATGGAGGGCTGCCTATCAAGCCCCCATATCTATATCCCTGCTGTGCCTCCCTTTCCCCCACCCCCAGTGCCCCAGCAAGACCTTTGGCACCTTCAGTTCCACCAAGGACTTCCCAGACGATGTCATCCAGTTTGCGCGGAACCACCCCCTCATGTACAACTCTGTCCTGCCCATTGGGGGGCGCCCTCTTTTCCTACAAGTTGGAGCCAATTACACCTTCACTCAAATTGCCGCGGACCGGGTTGCAGCCACTGACGGACACTATGACGTCCTCTTCATTGGCACAGGTCAGGGTCCCTCCACAGCGACCCCCAGGCTCCCATCCAGGCCCTGTGGGCTGCTGGTGGAAGCTCTCCCTGTTCGGTCCCATCTCCACATCCTTTCCTGGGCTGTGTCTCCACCTTCTGGATGCTGCCCAACCCACACTCTTCCAGTCCACACTCTTCACATCCCAAATATGCTGAGGGTAGACGCCTCAAAGGCGAGGAGACACTAGCCCCAGCTGTCCGGGAGCACCAATGGTCATTACCCCTTCTCATCCCTGCAGACGCTGGCACGGTGCTGAAGGTGATCTCGGTCCCCAAGGGCAGTAGGCCCAGCGCAGAGGGGCTGCTCCTAGAGGAGTTGCACGTGTTTGAGGTGAGGCCTCGCCCCCAGTCGCCCGGGACCCCCCCACCCCACTAAGCCCTGACCCCATCGCCCCTCCTCCCTCTCAGGACTCGGCCGCTGTCACCAGCATGCAAATTTCTTCCAAGAGGGTGAGTGACCAGGATGGGGGTCGGGGTGGGATGGACTGAGCTTGTGCCTGGCGCGTCCCAAGCCTCTGGCCCCTTTTGGTAGTTTGCAGTCACGGGTTTGAGTACAGGCTCTGGCTTTGCTAGACTGTGTGACCTGAGGCCTAAGACCTCAGTGTTCCCATCTGTCGAGTGGGAGAAGGGATCCCTGACCGATGGGAGGCAGGCGTGGGGTCGCCCTCGGTCAGCCCAGAGCCCCTCGTGCCCCCTAGCACCAGCTGTACGTAGCCTCGCGGAGCGCGGTGGCCCAGATCGCGTTGCACCGCTGCGCTGCCCACGGCCGCGTCTGCACCGAATGCTGTCTGGCGCGTGACCCCTACTGCGCCTGGGACGGGGTCGCGTGCACGCGCTTCCAGCCCAGTGCCAAGAGGTGGGCGGGGTCGGGGTTGGGCCGCCGGGAGGGAGGCGAAGGGTCTTTCACTGCCCGGGGCTGAAAGAAGAAGGGCTCACAGAATATCCGATGTTCCCCACAGGCGGTTCCGGCGGCAAGACGTAAGGAATGGCGACCCCAGCACGTTGTGCTCCGGAGGTGAGTGCCCCAGCTGCCCCTACCCTCAGCCTCAGAAGACGCCCCACCTGCCCTGCCTTGCCTAAATCTGACGTTATTCTCGCCCCAAGACTCGTCTCGTCCCGCGCTGCTGGAACACAAGGTGTTCGGCGTGGAGGGCAGCAGCGCCTTTCTGGAGTGTGAGCCCCGCTCGCTGCAGGCGCGCGTGGAGTGGACTTTCCAGCGCGCAGAGGTGACAGCCCGCACCCAGGTGAGCCTTACTCCGCCCTCCCCGCCAGGCTCCTGTCCCACTCCCTGCATCTAGGAGAGGCCCCGCCCTACCCAACGAAGCCCCGTCCAACCAGACCCACTCCCCGCCCCGTCCAATTTGGTCCCTCACCTGCACTCCACAAGCTGCTGAGGCCCCACTGTGTCCAACGGGGCTCCTGACCCGCCTTCCCTGAATCCAGGAGAAGACCCGCCCTCGACCCGCCCATTGAGGTCCCTGACCCACCCCCCACGTTCCTGTAAACCCCGCCTCTTTCGGATTCTCCCTTGAAGACCACCAGCTCCCAAACACTCAGCCTTAAAATGTGCGCGCCCGCGGGCACCCCTTTCCCGCTCCACCTCGGCTCCCAATGACTCTGCTTCTTCCGTCGCGTGCTAGGGCCCAGAAGCCCTGTTCCCGGCCTGACACCCCCGCCTCACGCTGCCCCCTGCCCGCAGGTGCTGGCAGACGAGCGCACCGAGCGCACCGCCCGAGGACTACTGCTGCGCAGGCTGCGGCGCCGGGACTCGGGCGTGTACTTGTGCGCCGCCGTCGAGCACGGCTTTACGCAACCGCTGCGTCGCCTGTCGCTGCACGTGTTGAGTGCTACGCAGGCCGAACGGCTGGCGCAGGCCGAGGAGGCTGCGCCCGCCGCGCCGCCGGGCCCCAAACTCTGGTACCGGGACTTTCTGCAGCTGGTGGAGCCGGGCGGCGGTGGCAGCGCGAACTCCCTGCGCATGTGCCGCCCGCAGCCTGCGCTGCAGTCACTGCCCCTGGAGTCGCGGAGGAAGGGCCGTAACCGGCGGACCCACGCCCCTGAGCCTCGCGCTGAGCGGGGGCCGCGCAGCGCAACGCACTGGTGACCGGACTGTCCCCACGCCGGGAACCAAGCAGGAGACGACAGGCGGGAGAGGAGCCAGACAGACCCTGAAAAGACGGACGGGTTGGGGCCGGGCACATTGGGGGTCACCGGCCGATGGAGACACCAACCGACAGGCCCTGGCTGAAGGCAGCTGCGCGGGCTTATTTATTAACAGGATAACCCTTGAATGTAGCAGCTCCGGGAAGGGCGGCACAGGTCGGGCGCAGGATTCAGTCGGGAGGGAAGGGACGGCGAAGCCGGGCTCCAGAGCAACGACCAGGGCCGAGGAGGTGCCTGGAGTGCCCACCCTGGGGGACAGACCCCACCTCCTTGGGTAGTGAGCAGTGAGCAGAAAGCTGTGAACAGGCTGGGCTGCTGGAGGTGGGGCGAGGCTGGCCGACTGTACTAAAGTAACGCAATAAACGCATTATCAGCCAAAGCTGGAATGGCCCCAGCAGACAACCCCAGTCCTCGGCCTTGCTATGTGGTCTTGGGCACCTTCCTAGCGGTGTCAGGGCCCGAGTTTCTCCTGTCCAAGGTTGCCTGGTGAGGATTAAAGGTGGTTCCGGCCAGGCGCGGTGGCTCACACCTGTAATCCCAACACTTTGGGAGGCCCAGGCGGGCGGATCACGAGGTCAGGAGATGGAAACCATCCCGGCTAACACGGTGAAACCCCGTCTGTACTAAAAATACAAAAAATTAGTCAGGCATGGTGGCTGGCGCCTGTAATCCTAGCTACTCAGGAGGCTGAGGCAGGAGAATCACTTGAACCTGGGAGGCTGAGGTTGCAATGAGCCTAGATCTCGCCCCTGCACTCCAGCCTGGGCGAGAGAGCGAGACTCCTCAAAAAAAAAAAGGTGGTTCCACGTGACTGAACAGGTTCTGTAGGGCCTTTGGGAATAGTGACACGCAGGGTACATTGTGCATAATATAACTTCAGGACTAAGTGCTATGAAGAAAATAAAACTCGGCCGGGCGAGGTGACTCACGCCTGTAATCCCAGCATTTTGGGAGGGCGAGGCAGTCGGATCATGAGGTCAGGAGTTCACGACCAGCCTGACCAACATGGTGAAACCCTGTCTCTACTAAAAATACAAAACTTAAGTGGGTGTGGTGGCGCGCGCCTTTAATCCCAGCTACTCAGGAGGCTGAGGTAAGACAATTGCTTGAACCAGGGAGGCAGAGGTTGCAGTGAGCCGAGATCGCCCCACTGCACTCCAGCCTGGGCAACAGAGCGAGACTCAGTCTCAAAAAAAGAAAAGAAAACTGGGTGATGTGGAAAAGAATGTACGCAGAAGGCCTCACTGAAGGGGTGGCATTTGAGCTCGCTGACAAGAAGGGGTTGGCCACAGGGCTATCTGGGAGCAGAGCATTCTAGGAGGGAACAGCCACCGCCAAGCCCCTGAGGTGGTAACAAGCTTGTTGACTTTGAGGAACATCAGGGAGGCCAGTGTGAGACAGCGGAGTGACAGGTTTGAGGTGTGTAGGAAGTAGAGCCCACAGTCTTGCTTTGCCCCCACTGGGAATGAAGGGCACAGGGATCCAACCACAGAGGGAAAGCTGGAAGCTGGACCACCTCCTCCCTTCAAGGTAAGCAGTGATGCGCATCCTTACACAACCTTATGGGACTTGTCTGCCCTTGTGGAGATGGGAGCAGGGGAAGACCAAAACCATGGATTGTGCTAAATGCTCCAGATGTGGTTCTCAGTGTACACTGCCAGGGAGGAGCCACTGTTATTCCGACTTTAAACATGAGCAAACTGAGTTCAGAGAGAGGAGATCCTTTACCTAAGGTTGTAAGCTTAGTAACAAATGAAACAGCCTTCAACCTAGGTCCACCCACTGGCCAGCATGGGTGCTGTTGGTGTATCTGCCCACTTGTGAAGCTATCAGAGCCCTCGTGGCATCGGGCTTCAGTTGTCCATCACCCTCTATAAGACACACACAACAATAGCATTGTGTGCTAGCAGGTCACGCAGTGGAGGCTGCTTTTCCTGTGTTTGCTGGGAGGAGAGATGACTGGGCTGTGGGTAGGAGTCTGCAGGGGTGGAGGGGTGGCCCAGTAGAGATGCACAGGTTTCCCTTGTCTGTCTTGGCTGCCACGTGGGGCCTTGCTGAGCCTAGAGTGGCCATTCTGGATATATGGGGGAGGTGTGCTTCCCCTTGAAGGTCCCTGGGCACCTGGACTAGTGGAGGCAGGCTCCTGGCTGGCTCCCTCACCAGGTAGATAGTTCAGGCTGGCCCACGTGGATCACTCCGCCCCTTCCCATGGCTGAGGGCTGCCCCCTCTAAATATAGTCGAGTGGGCTGAGCTCAGGCCTATTTTAGGCCAAGGCTGGGAGGCAGCCAGGCCTTCCCGGGGCTCTCAAAGGAGCCACCCACTGCTGCCTTTGTCCAGTCCTGCTACTGGATGCCATCATCGGCCCCCGACTGCCCGCTGCTTGCCATGCCTGAGGAGACCCAAGAAGGTAGGAGAGGGTGACCATGAGGGAGGGCAAGGCCTCAGTCCTGTGACCTTGTGGACCATGGAGAGACCCACCCTCTGTCCCACTGACCTCACTGTCTTGAGTAGTTAGTTACCCATTTTCATGCTCCGGCTCCAGTAAAAGGACCTGCCCCCTGTGCAGGGAGGAAAAGCCTGCCATGCCTGGAACCCCTTGTCACCTCAGGCCCTGCTTCAGTTTCCCCTGCTGGGGACATCAAGGAGGGATGGGGGAAGCTACCCAATTAGGAGTGGGTCAACTACAGGCTGTGCTCAGGTGGGTGTGGGCATCCGGGCAGCTGCCTGGCCGGTTCAGCTCTTAAGGGAGGAAGCTGGGATTGGGGTGGGCAGTGGTTCCAGAAAGCATTAGGGTACCTGTCCCATGGACTGAAAAGTAGTTAGGCCACTGGCCTCCCCTGACTTGGGTCTAAATATCCCCAACTGCCTAGGGTTGGGGGTCCCTTGGCCTGGTCAGACTGAGACTCAGCTAGTTAAGAGCTTGGTGGCCACTCACCTAACTGCACCACTGCATATAAGACATACTGATGCTAAAAGGGGCCAGGGCAGCAGGAATCTAGGAAGCTACAGGTCCAGTACTGGCCAGGACGTAGGACTGTCTGCTCCATGGCTCCATCTTATAGCCCATGACAGAGCTTGGCCCACCTAGCAAGCTCCTTTTATCACATTTTCAACTATTTTTTTTTTTTGAGATGGAGTCTTGCTCTGTCGCCCAGGCCAGAGTACAGTGGCGTGATCTCAGCTCACTGCAACCTCCGCCTCCCAGGTTCAAGCAATTCTCTGCCTCAGCCTCCCAAGTAGCTGGGATTACAGGCACCTGCCACCATGCCTAGCTAATTTTTGTATTTTTAGTAGAGATGGGGGTTCACCATCTTGGCCAGGCTGGTCTTGAACTCCTGACCTCGTAAGCCACCCACCTCAGCCTCCCAAAGTGTTGGGATTACAGGGGTGAGCCACCGCGCCCGGCCTCCACTTTTTTTTTTTGTCACCCAGGCTGGAGTGCAGTGGTGCAGTCTCTGCTCACTGCAACCTCTGCCTCCCAGATTCAAGCGATTCTCCTGTCTCAGGCTCCCTAGTAGCTGGGATTACAGGCATGTGCTACCATGCCCAGCTAATTTTTGTATTTTTAGTAGAGACAAGGTTTCACCATGTTGGCCAGGCTGGTTTCAAACTCCTGACCTCAGGTGATCCACCCGCCTTGGCCTCCCAAATTGTTGGCATTACAGGCGTGAGCCACTGCCAACATTTTCAACATTGCAGGAGAGGGGCTTTGCCCCTGGTAGGGGGAAATGTTTACTTTCGTGTGTGTGTGTGTGTGTGTGTGTGTGTGT
>NW_026652570.1:0-27512 GCF_009828535.3 Hylobates moloch
CCGCTGAAGGCAGCCGAGTGCCAGAGACTGGCGGGAGGGAGGTGTGGGGTCTGTTGGTCTGCTCAGGCATCCGTTATAGGGCCATGCCACACACACGGGTGGGAGTGTTGCCGGTCCCTTTCAAGACCTCGAGTCCCTGCCTCCCAGTGCCGGACCCGTGCTGAGCCTCCTCGGAGGGAATGAGGGGGGCCGAATGAGGGGGGCCGGGGAGCAGCACCTGGAGGAAGGAAGAGACGCCAGGGCCGGGGCTCAGAGGGCCTTTGTCTGGCCAGGCCTCTGCCCCTCCCTCCCGTTGCCATGGTTTCGGTGTGTGCCGAGTCTCTGCAGGCTGGGGGCTTCCCAGGGACGGGCTGGTGGGTGGGACACCTTCCCCAGTCGCCCCTAGCTGAGGCTGCTTTTCTGAAACAAAACGCTCCCCAGTGCTGCCCAGCCCCCACCTCCTTCCACAGTGTCTCTGGCTGCCGGGCGCCCCCTGGTGGTGGCGGGGCCTGGGTCCCTAGGACTGCAGGGGACGTGGGGGTGCACGGGATCTGAGAACCACAGGCTGAGCTGGAGATATGGCACCTTCCTGGGATAAGAGTAGGAGGTGGTGTCCGGGCTGCCTTTGCGGTGGGCTCAGGGCTACCCCCACCTGCTCCACCATGTCCCACTGGGATAGGCTGGGGAGTTGTGGCAGTGTGGGCGGGCCTGGTGTGGGTTTGAGCTGGGCCGCTGCCCAAGTCTACCCTGTGGTCCCAGCCGCTGCTGCTTCTGAGAATCTCTGCCCTTGGGCCTGACACGTCAGCTGGCTGCTCTCCCTGGCCCCACGTGTTCCCACGGAGCCCACCAGTATAGGGGTTCTCTCCAGGGAGGTCTGCCTGGCTTTCTGGGTGTATGGAGCCAGTGAGCAATGTCAGCAGTGAGGCTCCTGGGCAGGAAGGAGGCCCCAGCTGTGTAGGAGTGCCGGGTTATACGGAAGGGAAGTGACGACAAAGCGGAAAGCCAGCAGAGGAGCCAGTAGCTCTGACTCCTGTCCCAGGTTATGCTGAGTCCCAGCAGGGAACCACCACAGCTCTGAATCAGCCTGTTAGCCGCTGTCCATTGCTCTTCATCTGCTCTTTATCTGAAAACCTTCAGAAGCTCTCCTTCAAATGAGATGACCACAGCAGTCTTCTCTGCAGGTTGCAGGAAATGAGAGGTTTGGGGAAATCTGTACTCTTTCAAAGGGTAGAAAAATAGTGATAACTTTTACCTGAATGCTCACCATGTGCCCCACACTGTAAGAAGAGCTTTGCATTTAATCCTTACCCATCTCTCAGAAGGAGACAGTGTTGTCCCATTTCACAGATGAGGTGCCAGAGAAAGGGCAGGAAAGGAGCTGAAGCTCTTGAGGATCTCAGGAAGGATCAGAGTGGACATCAGGGCTGTGGCAAGACTAGACCTCCTTCTGGGAGAGGATCTGAAAATGGGAGGTAGGCTGGCTGGCTGCTTGAGGCTTGACAGCTCTGCCCAGCGGAAACTGAAGCCAGAAAGGACAGCAGCAAGTCCCAGCCTCCCAGCAGATCAAAGCCTATTAAGGAGTTAGAGGGTCCAAGATGAACAGATGCTGTGACTTGAATGCTGGGGCCTGGAATAAGCATCAAGTGACGAGACCTGTGGGCCTGTCTCTCCTGCTGCAGGGGCCCTGCTGGTCTTGTTCGCGCAGGTGGAGTGGTACTGTCTCCCTTCTCTCATCGGTTCCCTCCTCTGGGGCTCAGCACTCCCAAAGTGGAAGCAGATGTTCTAATGCAGAGCAGCTGCCACCACCCAGCACATCACTTCGAGTACTGCCCACCTGCTGTGGGCCCCAGCTGTGCCACAGGGCAAAGGCTGCAGAGGTTTCTTCCTTGGTGGGAAGAGGTGTGACTCAGTGGGAATGCCAAGGCCACCCCAGGGAACCTCTGCAGGCCTCTCTGGTCTTACCCAGCTGGGGATAGAGCACTTGGTGGGGCCCTCTTCGGGCAGGAGGGGCTGATTCATGCCACCTTCTATTGCCTCAGTTCCCCTACCCAGCATCTGTGCAGAAATCTGGACTCAGGCTGGACGTGGTGGCTCACGCCTGTAATCCCAGCACTTTGGGAGGCCGAAGCAGGTGGATCACTTGAGGCCAGGAGTTCGAGACCAGCCTGGCCAACATGGTGAAACCCTGTCTCTACTAAAAATACAAAAGTTAGCCAGGCGTGGTGGCACATGCCTGTAGTCCCAGCTACTGGGGAAACTGAGGCAGGAGAATCGCTTGAACCAGGAGGCAGAGGTTGAACCGGGAGGCAAAGGTTGCAGTGAGCTGAGATCATGCTATTGCACTCCAGCCTGGGCGACAGAGTGAGACTCTGTTTAAGAAAAAAAAAAAAAAAAAAAACAATTCTGGACTCAGCCACCCCACTGAGAGGCAGGTGCGAGGGGAGCTGGGTGTGCGCAAAACTCACAGATAAGCCTCATGCCAGCTTATCTGGTAGGGGACATCCATCAGGTCCTGATGGAAAGGTGACCCAGCCAGAGATGTGGAGAGTGAGGCTACTGCCCCACAGCTGCCAGGGCACTTAGCCTGTGGGCTGCCTGAGAGCTTTTCACCCCACCCATTCCACCCAGATGCCATACTGGGGCTCCACCCACCTCTGCTCCTGGCCCCCTTCTCTGCTGGAGCTGCTCCTGGGCTGTGCCCCTGCCTCTGTCCCGTTGTTCCCCCTGCTTCCTGCCTGGCTGTCAGCACCACGCCCTTGTCCTGCCACTCACTACTTCCCGCCTGAGTCACAGCTGCTGGAAAGACAAAGAGACCAGCCTGAGTCTAGGGATAGAGGCTCCATAACCTTGATTTGCTTACCTGTCAAGTGGAGCTCTTTTTTCAGTGACCCCTGCTGGGGGTAGAGAATGTTCTCTTAACATTTAAGAGGCCTTAGGAGGGGAAAATGAAACTTGAAGGGGACAGGGAAGTGGACCCTCCCTGGCTAGGGCAGGGAGCAGATATCCTGGCTCCTAGCGTGACTGGCTCTGTGCTGCCTACCTCGTGTCTACCAGGTCTAGCTGCTGCTAGGAAAATCAGATGCAAAGCAAGTTTGCACCCTCGTTCCTGGGCAGGGTCACGAAGTGGCCCACATCACCTACTAAGAGTGGGCAAAGGGCCAGACCCCCTCTTCACTCTCAGTGGCCAGATAGGGAAACTGATGCCTCAAGTGGGCAGGAGTCCCGAAGTCACACAAGAGGGGGAAGCTTTCACCCTAGACCTCAGGTCCCCCGTGCCCTGGGTAGCTTCCCTGCTGAGTCTCAGCTCGCCTGGCTCGGGACTGCATGGGGACCCAAGACTTCGCATCCTTGGTCTGCTCCTCCAGTTCCCCCCATCCTGGCTGTGACTGGCTCCTGGTTCTTCCTCCTGCTCTGGAGGAGCCAGTGGGGAAGATAGTCGGGTGGCCACTGCTGCCCTCCCTGCCCCAGTGGGTGCTTTGAGCCCCAGGGGGATGGGCCTTAGTGATCACTGTGAGGCTCTCCTGGGACCTTTCGCCGTGTCCCCATTAGCAGGTGGAGGAGTGTTGGTGTGGAGATCCTGGCTGCCCCTCTGCCATGCACAGCCCGATGGGGAGGGAGTGGTGCTGGTATATATCGCGGTACACACCCCAGTGAAGATACTGGGCCTGGTGCCTGTAGTACCCAGGGGCTAAAGCAATAGAGGGGATTGCTGCCCCAGCCACAGCGCCCCAGCCTGCCCAGGTCCTGCACATTTGTATGTCCACAAGGTTGTGCAACCATCACTGCTATCTAATTCCAGAACATAGTCACCACCCTCAAAAAGAAACCTCATACCCAGCTAGCTGTCACTCCCCAAATCCCCTCCCCTCATCCTGGAAAGCAGGCCTGGGACAGTCAGAAGCTCAGTGATTGCAGGCGTCTGGTGGCATTTGTGAGGAGGGCTCAGGCCCTTCCCCTCAGGGTGGTCTCTGGCGTAGGGGGCTGAAGGTGGGCAGGGGCCTTGGCAAGGCCTGCCACCATGTCCCAATGCCTGCTGCTGCTTGTTGAGCACTGCAGACGTGGCCCAGAGTCTGCCTGGGGAGATAGGGAGTGAACCCAGTGCCAGGTGGACTGTGTGGCTCCGCTGCAGTACCAGGTACAAAGGACAGCTCTAGGAGGGATTGCATGGTGGGCAAGTGCGCTCCCTGCAGAGGGGACTCTAACCCTGTGACCTCAGCCTCCCTGGACCTCACTTCCTTCATTGGTTAGATTGGGGTGAGAATGGAACCTACCTCCCAGGGTTGCTGTGGAGATGGCAGTTGGTGGGTGTCATTGATGTAGAGCAGCATCTGGTACATCATGGGCCCTGTTTTCATATAGCTTTGCTGTCGATATTGCCGATGTTATTGTTACTGCTTGTGTTCGTTTGTCTGTTAGCACCTTCATCCTCTGAGGTTGTTTTGACCAGCCCCAAGGGATGCTGGTGAGGTTGGCCAGAGTACCCAAGTTTGACCTCTGCACAGACCCCACTGCCCACCCAGCTAAGCTGCACAGAGGAACAGATGTGCCACAGTGATCAGAATTGGGACACCGTGAATGGGGCATGGGGCACATATTCCCAGCAAAGAGAATAGCATGAGCAGGGCCCTGGAGGAAGCTAGAGGTAGTGCCTGGCAGCTGCAGGTGTGACTGGCAGTGATGGGGCAGGAGCACAGGGTCTGGGAAGGACAGCAGGGCCCAGCTGGGGGCCATTCGACCTGGAGCTCAAGACAGCCAGCGGCAAGGGAGCAAGGTCAAGGTGAGACCCTGCCTCCACTCCCTCTGGCCCCCAGCCAGGGAGTTGGGTGGCCACCCTGGTCCTTCTTTACACAGACTGCCTGGGTAATACAGGCTCCTGGGCTGCACTCCTCAAGATCTGGCTCTATTGTCTGGGATGGGACCTGGGAATCTGTGTGTTTTTTGTTTTTTTTGTTTTTTTTTTTTTTAAGACCAAGTTTCGCTCTTGTTGCCTAGGCTGGAGCGCAATGGCACGATCTTGGCTCACTGCAACCTCCACCTCCCAGGTTCAAGCGATTCTTCTGCCTCAGCCTCCCGAGCCGCTGGGATTACGGGCACCTGCCACCACACCCGGCTAGTTTTTGTTATTTTTAGTAGAGATGGGGTTTCTTTTTTTTTTTTTTTTTTGAGACGGAGTCTCGCTCTGTCACCCAGGCTGGAGTGCAGTGGCGCCATCTCGGCTCACTGCAAGCTCCACCTCCCGGGTTCACGCCATTCTCCTGCCTCAGCCTCCCGAGTAGCTGGGACTACAGGCGCCCGCCACCACGCCCGGCTAATTTTTTTTTTTGTATTTTTAGTAGAGACGGGGTTTCACCGTGGTCTCGATCTCCTGACCTTGCGATCCGCCCGCCTCGGCCTCCCAAAGTGCTGGGATTACAAGCGTGAGCCACCGCGCCCGGCGAGATGGGGTTTCAACATGTTGGCTAGGCTGGTCTCGAAATCCTGACCTCAGGTGATCCACCTGCCTCAGCCTCCCAAAGTGCTGGGATTACAGGCGTGAGCCACTGCTCCCGGCGGAATCTGCTTTTTTAAATACCTCCCCAGGGCACTGTCCCACAGGGTCTCAGCCACGTTTTGAGAATGGCAGGGTGGACGAGGCATCATGGGTTCCCTCCACCCTCTTGCCCTTCTCAGTCCTGGCTACATGATCTTAGATCAATACTTTATTTTTCTGAGCCTCAATGTCCTCATCTGTAGAATGGGAACAGAAACAGTATCTGCTGTGACTAATACAGGAGAGAATGCAGCAAATCTCGGTACCAGCTAAGGAGAAATATGGGCCAGGGCTGTACCAGGCCAGGGAAAAGCTTGAGTTAGTATGGGCGTGTGTGGGTGTGGGTGTGTGAGATACGCCGCAGGTCTCCCAGATCATGAGTCAGTACACGTGTGTGTTATACTGTAGGTCTCCTAGATTCTAGCCTTCTAGCCTCCATCTGCTCAGGGCAGACCTGGGTGCAGTGAGCAGAGCGCGGGGCATTGGGCCATGTCCAGAAAGCTAAAGTGTGATGCTGTGCTCCTGCTTAGGCCCCTGGTTGCTAAGGCTCAGAGTGTGGGGAGAAGAAGGGCTGCTACCCTGTTGGATGGAGTATGCAGGGCATCTTCCTGCCAGCTCTGCCCAGGGCACCATGTTGGCATGCACCAGCTGCACAGGTTGGCAAGCCTATGTATGTGAGAACAGGGTGTCTCCTTCAGCGCTGGCCAAGTCTCCAGCCAAGACCCCTGAACTCAATCAGGACAGTGGGGAGCCATGGTGGGCAGCAGAGCTTGTGGGAGGCAAAGGCCTGCAGAGAGTCTGCCATGGGGCACAGGTGCTCTAGGTTACCTTGACCACTGTGGCCCTGCCAGCTGCATTCCTGGTAGCTCAACTGCCTACCAGGCCCAGCTGCCTCCATCTCACAGTGCAGCTGGTGGGAAGGTTAGTTCTGCCTCCTGGACTACAGGTGTCTGGGCATTTGTTCTGTGCCTGTGGAGCCCCTCTGGGCCTGCCCCCTGACCACCTGTGCCCTCTGTTCCAGGTGCTGGGGAGTCAGGGAAGAGCACCATCGTCAAGCAGATGAAGTAAGTGCTGTATCCCAGAGGCAGTGCCCAAACTCCAGCTTCCTCTCTTCATCCTCTGGGCCTGCACTGCCCCCGACTACAGGCCCAGCCAGTCTTAGCCAGGCCCAGAATCTTCTTAGAGGCAGTCACTTATCTTCAGGTCCCAGTGGGTCAGGGGCAGTTTTCCCTTCTCTGAAGCAGGTCCCAGTAGCCCCAGGCAGCCGTGGGAACTCCCAGTGCCCTGGGGACACTAACCTTCCTGGTCCCTGGCTGTCAGGATCATCCATGAGGACGGCTACTCTGAGGAGGAATGCCGGCAGTACCGGGCGGTTGTCTACAGCAACACCATCCAGTCCATCATGGCCATTGTCAAAGCCATGGGCAACCTGCAGATCGACTTTGCTGACCCCTCCAGAGCGGTATGTGCCCTCCACCCCACCCTCTCCCACCTCCCAAAAGGTTTCGGGGTGGCTGGGTGTGGTGGCTCACGCCTATAATCCCAGCGCTTTGGGACGCCGAGGCGGGTGGATCACCTGAGGTCAGGACCAGCCTGGCCCACATGGTGAAACCCCGTCTCTACTAAAAATGCAAAGATTAGCTGAGCATGGTGGCACGTGCCTATAATCCCAGCTACTTGGGAGGCTGAAGCAGGAGAATTGCTTGAACCCGGGAAGCAGAGGATACAGTGAGCCAAGATCGCCCCATTGCACTCTAGCCTTGGTGACAGAGCTAGACTCCGTCACAGAAAAAAGTAAACAACAACAACAAAAAGGTTTTAGGGCAAGTCTCATCCTAGGGAATCCAAGAATACCCTAGCTTGGGCCCCATTACAGAGGTCTCCCTGCCTCTGGCAGAGTGGGGGTACATTCCTTCAACTGCCTGACCACCCGCCACTGTGCCCAGGACGACGCCAGGCAGCTATTTGCACTATCCTGCACCGCCGAGGAGCAAGGCGTGCTCCCTGATGACCTGTCCGGCGTCATCCGGAGGCTCTGGGCTGACCATGGTGTGCAGGCCTGCTTTGGCCGCTCAAGGGAATACCAGCTCAACGACTCAGCTGCCTAGTGAGTGCTCTGAGGGGCTGGGTAGGGCAGGGCAGGGGCTGGGGGAGGACTAAAGGCTGGACCGGAGGGCCTGAGAACCCCCAGAAGGACACTGCTGGTCTTTGCTTATGAAACTGATGACTGTTAACCAAGGCCTTGGTGTTTTTTGTTTGGGGGGTGGGTGGGTGTCATGTTGCTGAAAGGCCAGGAGGAATGACAGGCAGGTGGCTTATACAGTACATCTCTTCCAGACCAGTTGAGTCTGATCTGTCTTGACATAGTCTTCTAAAGAACATTTGCGGCCGGGCGTGGTGGCTCATGCTTGTAATCCCAGCACTTTGGGAGGCCGAGGCGGGCGGATCACGAGGTCAGGAGATCGAGACCATGGCGAAACCCCGTCTCTACTAAAAAATACAAAAAATTAGCCGGGCGTGGTGGCGGGCGCCTGTAGTCCCAGCTACTCGGAGAGGCTGAGGCAGGAGAATGGCGTGAACCTGGGAGGCGGAGCTTGCAGTGAACTGAGATTACACCACTGCACTCCAGCCTGGGCGACAGAGTGAGACTCCGTCTCAAAAAAGAACATTTGCGGCTGGGCATGGTGGCTCACGTCTGTAATCCCAGCACTTTGGGAGGCTGAGGCAGGCAGATCATGAGGTCAGGAGATCGAGACTGTCCTGGCTAACACGGTGAAACCCCGTCTCTACTAAAAATACAAAAAATTAGCCGGGCGTAGTGGCGGGCACCTGTAGTCCCAGCTACTCAGGAGGCTAAGGCAGGAGAATGGCGTGAACCTGGGAGGCGGAGCTTGCAGTGAGTGGAGATCGCGCCACTGCGCTCTAGCCTGGGCGACAGAGCGAGACTCAGAACATTTTGCTGCCACCTGTTCTGTGCCAGGCCCTGTGCAAGGCTTCAAGGACACAGTGATGAGCGGAGCAAAGTCCCCATGCAGTGACAATTTAGGGTGTTAGTGAAAAGGTAGAGGTGGGGTTGGCCCAGAGACAGGATTGCTGAGCTCTGAAGGAGAGTCAGCCAGGGGAGGAGTGGATGAGGGGATTCCAGGCAGGGGCATAGCATGTGCAGCATCCTCGGGGTGGTGGGGAGCTGGCTGTGCTTGAACATAGGCTGTGGAGGCTGGCTGGAGGGGGCCACAGGGGAGGAAGTTATCTGGGAGGTGACAGGTGTGTGTGTAGGTCAGAGGCCCTGGACCTCAGATCTGACCCTCGCTGGCCCTAGGCCGAGCCCAGGACTCAGCTGAGGAATTACAAGGGTCCCAGGCATCCCAGAGGCATGACAAGCCTGCACCCTTTCCACAGTTCTGAGCTCCTTCCCTGTGGTATCTATCATGTACTCTGACTGGTGCAGGCTGCTGAGGACCCCACGGGGAACAGGACAGACAGGCTAATAGCTATTGAGGATGGCTGCAGGAGACATCCACAGGCTTTGGATGGTGTCACCAGATAGGCTGCTATCCCTGTACTCTAGCCTTCCCCTATCTCTGCTTAATCCAATCCCCTCTGACTGGAACACCCTTTTGCTCCTATTGCTCATCCAATCCTGAGCCTACCCATAGGGTGGATTTCAGCAAGCGTGGGTGGGAGGAGGAGGAGGGTCTTGCCTGGCCGTGATTCCTGAGCCCTGTCCCAGCCACATGAACAGCCTCCTTCTACCCTTCTTACATGGCCTGAATGCTCTTGTGAATATGTACCCCCTACAGGAGCTGTGGAGTCACAGCCAAATGCTGTGGGGGCCCCCAGGCCTCACCACTGCCCCTCCCTGAGATCTCTGGCCCAGCCACCAGCGAGCTTGGGGTCAGAGCAGCAGGGGCCTTGGTGCCCATGATACTAAAAGGGAGCAGGGATAAAGCCACCTCCAGGCCACCTCCTGCTTCTCTATCATCCTCTTTCTCCATTCTCCAGACATTAGGCACCCACTGTGTGCCCAGCACAGTTTTGGGAGTGAACACAGGCCCTGTTCTCCCAGTCAGGTTTATGCCTTGATAGCTTCCCCCGCCGGGGATGGGTTGCTGATTGGAACACCACAGGAAGCAGGGCTCTTCCAGCCCCTCTTCGCAGCAACCCCAAGCCTGCAGCGAGTCAGGGGGTCCCTGGGGCGAACCCACCTGTTGGGGAAAAGGGAGAGGCTGGTGTGGAATGCACCATGGTGCCTCCACATTGAGGGCTCTGGCAGTAGGGGCGGGGCGTGGTATGCGGGTCACAGCACATGCCTCATGGTTCCCCATGGCCCTTCCTGTTTTTCTGTTTTGTCCCTGCTACTCTGAGATCATTTCCCCCTGGCCTGGTTTGGCCTGGTTGCTGGTGGGAGCCAAGGGCCGGCCCCAGCAGCCTTGCCCCAGGAATGAAAAGTCGGCTCTGGGCAGCAGCCTGGAGGCCTGGGACCAGCCTCCAGGGCATGGCAGGGATATTGAGGCAGGCAGCAGAGGCAGACCCTGCAGGGGTAGCCTTGATACTAATTAAGGGAACTGGTAATGAGGAGCCCCGGGACCCCCGCCAAGCAGGTGTCTGTGCCCTCCCCCTGAGGAGCTGATTTCATTGGGCGCTGGGCAAAGAGCCCACTGGGCCTGGCAGGCCCCAACCTGTCCAGCACCACATCGACGGACCGCACCAGGCTGCTCTGCGGCTAGTGCCATAATTGCGCCCATTAGCATCCTGAATCCTTCACTGAAGGACTAATTTGCCTCCTCCCACCCTCTTTGCCTATAGCCCCAACATCCTGGATCCTGTCCGAGGCAGGTCTGGCTCAGAACCTGGGTGCTGGAGCTTGGCTGGCTAGCTGTCCACAGAGCTGCACCTCCTCCCATTCCCATTCTACAGGTGGGAGGCCGGGGGCTCTGAGTTCAGGTTTCTTCATTTGAGCAATGAGGTAATACAGGCAGGGGTTAAAGAAACAAGGGCTGTGCCTAGGCCGGGCGCAGTGGCTCACGCCTGTAATCCCAGCACTTTGGGAGGCCAAGGTGGGCGGATCACCTGAGGTCGAGAGATCAAGACCATCCTGGCCAACATGGTGAAACCCCGTCTCTACTAAAAATACAAAAATTAGCTGGGTGGCAGGCACCTGTAGTCCCAGCTACTCAGGAGGCTGAGGCAGGAGAATCGCTTGAACCTGGCAGGCAGAGGTTGCAGTGAGCCGAGATCACGCCACTGCACTCCAGCCTGGCAACAGAGTGACACTCTGTCTCAAAAAAAAAAAAAAAAAAAAGCAAGGGCTGTGCTTGAGAAATGGCATGGGAGGGAAGGGGCCTCTTCCAGCTGGCCCAGGGTCCAGGTAAGGAAGCCCCATGCTGGCCCCCACTGACCCTCCCACCCCCCACCTCCAGCTACCTGAACGACCTGGAGCGCATTGCACAGAGTGACTACATCCCCACACAGCAAGATGTGCTACGGACCCGCGTAAAGACCACGGGGATCGTGGAGACACACTTCACCTTCAAGGACCTACACTTCAAGTGAGCGAGCATGCGGACAGGTGGGAGGGGCAGGACCTGCCAGCCTTCGGGGTAGCAGAGGCAGGGGCTGGTCCAGGATCCCCCAGCCCCACTGAGGTTTTGCAAGGCTCATGTGTTCTGGGTAAGCACATCCTCACCACCTAGTGAACCAGCAGTCAGGATCCATGCCACCTCTGCCAACTGCTCACAGCTTCTGCTGCTCCTGCCTGATGTGGCTGCAGCCTGCCTGCTGTCCAAGCCCCTGGCCCAGAACCAGGGGTGAGGTGGGCAAGTGTGGATGATTCCAGAAGGTAGCTGCCCTACTCTGGGCAGGCCTCTGTCCTCAGTCAGCCAACCTGGGAAATGGGGCAGAAAGCCTCCCCCAGGGCTCCCTTCCTGGAGCTAAAGTGATCTATATCTGCAGGATGTTTGATGTGGGTGGTCAGCGGTCTGAGCGGAAGAAGTGGATCCACTGCTTTGAGGGCGTCACAGCCATCATCTTCTGCGTAGCCTTGAGCGCCTATGACTTGGTGTTAGCTGAGGACGAGGAGATGGTGAGAGGCTGAGAGAATGCTGTGGGTGGAGGCAGCGGGCTTGGGGAGTGGTGGCTAGCGTTGACCTCGCTATTCTACCCCTAGAACCGCATGCATGAGAGCATGAAGCTATTTGACAGCATCTGCAACAACAAGTGGTTCACAGACACGTCCATCATCCTCTTCCTCAACAAGAAGGACCTGTTCGAGGAGAAGATCACACACAGTCCCCTGACCATCTGCTTCCCTGAGTACACAGGTGTGGGGACTGTGGGGACAGGGCCTCCGGAGGGTTGCTTCTTGTCCCCGAGCAGCCTGTGGTGACCAGGTGGCCCTCAGGCGCCCCCCACTGGACAGAAGTGTAACCTTGGAACACTTGCAGGGGATGGGTGCCTCACTTAGGCTTGTATAGTTGCGTGTGCACGCATGGAGCCCTTAACACACTCAAGCATGTACCCCTGAACATGTGTACATGGGCATCCTCCTTCACACAGTAGGGTACCCCTTTGCACATCTGGCATGTATGGGTAGCCACGTTGTCATATTATGCAGATGCATGCACAGGTTGTATGCCTGGCCGTCCACACGCACAGACCCTTGCTGCATACGTAGGATGCGGCCTGCCTGCCACACATGCAGCACACACAAGTCTTCATTTTCTCTCCCCCAGGGGCCAACAAGTATGATGAGGCAGCCAGCTACATCCAGAGTAAGTTTGAGGACCTGAATAAGCGCAAAGACACCAAGGAGATCTACACACACTTCACGTGCGCCACCGACACCAAGAACGTGCAGTTCGTGTTTGACGCCGTCACCGACGTCATCATCAAGAACAACCTGAAGGACTGCGGCCTCTTCTGAGGGGCAGCGGGGCCTGGCGGGATGGTGAGCCAGAGGGGCTGTGGCAGGGCGCTGGGGAAGGACTAAGTGGGCCTGGAGCCCCAGTAGGGGGTTCTGGGGATGGGTAGGGGGGTGAACCTGGAGGGGGAGGGGCAATAGGTGACCAGGGGACAAGGGAGGAGAAGGCCCAGGGTGTGGATCAGGAGGCCAAGTGAGTGAGGTGTAGGGCATGGAGGAGGTCATACAAGCAGGCCTGGCCCAGTGGTCCAGACAGAAGGGCCTGGCCTTGCCCTGGGACAGAACCAGAGGCCATCCTGATGTTCCCTGGAGAAATCTCACCTCCTCACCCACCAGGCCATTGGCCCAGCCTGCTGGAAGCTGGATGCCAATGGAGCCCAGCCCTGCTGCCCACTACCACCAGCTCCATGTGCTCCTCCAGCTCTTGCCCTCTGACTTGTCTGAGCGTCCTGGGCTTAGGCTGGCCCCACTGGCCCTGGTGGAGGTGGGGATGACTCTCCCAGTGCCACAGACTCCCCTCCCCCATGTAACCCAGCAACAGAAACTGGCTCCTGGGCGGCAACTGTGTCCCTGGTAACAAATGGGTAGGAAAAATAGAGAAGGGTCATTGTCTAGGGAGGCGGGAGAGAGGCGCGCCCTGGCTGCTTCCCGATCCATGCTCTGCTTTCCCCCCACCTCCAGGGCCACCGCCGACTCTGTATGCCCCAACCCCTGAGGAAGATGGGGGCAAGAAGACCAAGCTCCCCCGCCTGTTCCCCCGGCCGCTTTTCTCCTCTTTCCTCTCTTTGTTCTCAGCTCCCCCTGTCCCCTCAGCTCCAGACATAGGGGAGGGGTTGCCACAGGCCTCCCTGTTTGAAGCCTGCCCTTGTCTGAGGTGCTGGTAATGGCCATGGTACCCCCTTCTGGGCATCTGTTCTGGTTTTTAACCATTGTCTTGTTCTGTGATGAGGGGAGGGGGGCACATGCTGAGTCTCCCAAGGCTGTGTCTGGAGGGGCCCCTGCTTCTCCAGCCTGGACCCCCAGCTTTGCCCAACACCAGCCCCTGCCCCAGCCCAAGTCCAAATGTTTACAGGGAGCCTCCTGCCCAGTCCCCCACCCCCAGCCGCTCGGAGGCCCCAAAGGAAAAAGCACAAGAAGCGTGAGACGCCACCGTTCCTGGAAACCACAGTCCACCTGCTCATTCTCGTAGCTTTTTAAAAAAATGAAAGTAAAGGAAAAAAAAAAATTGCAAATCTAGAAAACTTTTTAGAGAAAAACTATTTAAAACTGTCAGATCCTGACCAGCAACCCCCCCAGCCCCCCTTCCAAGTGACTCCGTGCCTTGAGTGTGTCTGCGTGTTTACACCTGTCCCTCTGCTGGCCGCCCCCGTGCGAGCGGCACCCCTGCCCTGCCCTCCACAGAATTGGGTTCCAAGGGCTGTTCCAGACAACTGCCAACGTCACTGAGGGCCCTGCCCCAGCGGCCCTGGGCCCAGGCTCCATTAACCTAAAATGTAGCTCCCTAGCGCTAACCTAGGAACCGCCGCTGCCTGCTGGGGGGGCCACGCCCCTCATGCCCTTGTCCCAGGCCCGGGGCCTTCAGCGTTGAACACTTCCTTGCTTTTTTCACATGTTTTATGGAATTGTTCACCTGGTTTGAAATAATAAAATGTAGAAAGAAAAAAAATACCGAGAACTGATGGGTATTCTCTCCCAGGGGCAGAGGCCCGGGCTAAGGTGTGCCAAGGTGATGGTGGTCCTAACCTCAGTCCTCAACCTGGGTCAGGGCCCTGACTCAGCTTTCCGGGCCGTCCTAGAGCCCGACGCTCTGGGCTTCATTTCTCCCACCTGGACTAGGCAGCGTACATGTGGGGCCCGTGTGTCCCCGCCCTTCCAGCACTCTGCAGCCTTGGGTCTCGGGCAGCTGGGCAGGCTTCTAAGGGAGCTGTTATAAGGTGCTCTTCCACACCTGGAGCAGGAGGGGTGGCCGGCGCGTCTCTAGCGCGGAAGGAGAAAGTGACTTCCGACTTAGGTACCAAGGCCCAGAGAGTGTGCGTTGCCAAGGCCACACAGCCAGGTGGGCCGCATGCAGTTCTGGCTTGACTAAAAGGCCAGTAGGGGCTTAAGACATTCAGAAAGGTCCCTGACCCAGAGGGCCCCCGCCAAACCTGAGGGGTAGTGACAGGTAGCCGTCACATTACCATGTGATGGTTGCCACGGGCTGGGCCTGGAGGGCTGCAGATCATTGACTCTGAAGATGGAAGGCTCCATGAGACTGTGGGAAGGGCCCGCGCGTTGCTGGGGAAGGGAACTGCCGATGGCAAGGCTGGTGATGCTTGTGGGGCGGGCCCTGAGTGCCATCGAGGCGCCTGGACCTTCTCCCAGGGGCAGCCGCGGCCTGAACGTGTGGGGGCGGGCTCGCGGAAAGGCCGGCCTCGACTGGGTGGGGCTCCGGGGTTGGCGCCTCCGCCTCCGGCCGCCAGGGGGCGCCGCCGCCCGTGCTCTGCCCTGCCTGGCTGGTCACAGAGGCTGACGTCAGCGGGTCCCGCGGAGGCCGCTGGACACAAAGGCAGCTTTGTGAGGCGGCGACGGCTCCGCGGCCGCCCCAGGACAGAGCGGCCTGGACAGAGGGCGGGCCAGGGTCGGCGCCGCGGAGGCGGGGAGGGAGGGTTGAGCCAGAGACCCGGGACCCCGCCCCCGCACACCTGCCAGTGCCCCGTAGCTTCGGCCGCCGGCACTGGCAGGAGATGAGAGGCTGCTGCCGCCCGGTCGGAAGGACATCGGCGCCCCCCAGGCCCGGTCCCCGCCCCAGTTCCTCGGGCTTTCCTGCTGCCCCTGCCTGAGAGGTCCGACGACACGGAGAACAGGATCCTGCGCCCAACCCAGGTCCCCGCCTTCTTTCAGAGGCCCAGGCCTGGACCCCGCTGAGCCGCAGATGTGCGAGCAGGAGCGCCAGAGCCCCGATGCCCGCCCAGCAGGAAGCGGGCGGGAGATGGTTCCTTCCTTCTGTCCTGAGGGGGAATCCTGCACAGAGGGACTATTGAGGGGTTGGCATTGTCTGCCTAACTCACCCAGTGCCTCCCTCCCTGGATGGGCTATGCGGGGCCCTGACAGGATTGCCCTGGTGCCGTCTTGGCAGTGAGTCTGGGTGGGATCCTGGGGGCAGGGCTTCCCTGAGTGCAGACAGCTAGGCCTCCACCTGCCTCGGCCTCCCACCCAGGCTCAGATTTCCAGGGCATAAGGCTCCATTGTCCCAGCACTGGTGGAGGCGGCCTGTCAATTCATCCTTGTGTTTGGTGGTTGGGAAATTCCTAGCCATGGGGGGCTGCAGGCAGGAAGGGGATGCCCAGGTGTCCTGCACCCCAACTGAAGGGACTCCATGAGGTTGGCTCCTGGGCATCCCCTGCTGCCTGGAGCTGTCCCAGGCTGGGCCTCAACCATTCATCAACCCTCAGGAGCAGTTGGGTTTGGGAGCACCAGAAATTGAATGCTCCCTGGCGCTGCATCCCGAGAGCCCTCCCAGCCTAAGAAGCCCCATCTTTCTGTCTCCACCCATGGGGAGCTGCAGCTGTGAGGCCCAGGACCCTTAGCAGGACATGCAGAGCTGGGCAGGGACCCAGGCTCATGCTCCCAGCGTGGGGTGGGTTGTCTCCAGCCTGTGGGGACCGCCATGAAGCTGATCTGCCTCCCAGAGGGCCTGGCCCACTTGAAATAATTGCTCCGGCTACTGATGTGGTGGGAACTTTGGTATTTTTAACCCATTTGGGGGGTGGGGGAGCAGCTGGCAAGAGGGAGGCAAGCTTTCAGAGTCAGAGAGGCCTGAGAGAGGAGAGTAGAGGGAAACTCAGTGAGGAGGAGCCAGGCAGGCTGCCTCGGTAGTTCCCCAGGCCTAGACACCCCCCCTGTACCACCCCCTGTCCCAGCAGGTAGGTGCAGACCTAGATGCCAGGTGCAGAAGGGGGAAAGGGCCCTCTCCAGGGTTACAGCATGGATCACCGAGGCTGCAGGGGCTGTCAAGGCGTGGAAGAAGTCCCATGTCCCAGGGAGCCCCATGGCTTCTGATGTCAGGAAAACTTAGTCCTCTCAGTTCCCCAGAATCATTTCACCCCACCCCACCCAAACTGAGTGCCAAACCAGTTGGGTGGAGAATACAAGCCCTGACTCCAGCTGCCTGGTCAGTGGCATGGCCAGCCAAGTCCTAGCAACCCTGGAAGTCAGGGAGGAGGCAAGGACAAGACTACAGCATTGTTTGGCTGAGTTCTGGGTCTGGCCCCACTCCCCAAAACTGACCCCAATCTCTGTGTCTGCTGCCCTAAAAAGAGACCCTGGGGCTGGGTGTGGTGGCTCATGCCTGTAATCCTAGCACTTTGGGAAGTCAAGGCAGGAGGATCACCTGAGGTCAGGAGTTCAAGACCAGCCTGGCCAACATGGTGAAACCCTGTCTCTACTAAAATACAAAAATTAGCTGGGCATGATGACGGGTGCCTGTAATCCCAACTACTCAAGAGGCTGAGACCGGAGAATCGCTTGAACCCAGGAGACGGTAGTTGCAGTGAGCCAAGATTGTGCCGCTGCACTCCAGCCTGGGCGGCTGAGCGAGACTCCGTCTCAAAAAAATAAATAAAAGGAGACCCTGACTGGATGTAGTGGCTCATGCCTATAATCCCAGCACTTTGGGAGGCCAAGGCAGGAGGATCACTTGAGGCCAAAAGTTTGAGACCAGCCTGGGCAACATAGCAAGACCCCGTCTCTTAAAAACAAAAGATCCTAGCGGTCCTCATCTCTACCATGGACTACCAGAGGGAAGGCAGCACCTCTCATCACCCAGGGGGATGGCCTCTAGTCAGCTGGGGTATGTATGCAGCTGTGTGGCAGCAAATGTGTCCATGCCTGCAAGCCACTCAGCCCTCAGTCACACGGTGATGGGCACTAATATTCAAGAGGAGCAGAAGTCAAGGCCATGGGTCCTTTTCTCCCCTTGCCAGAGATGCAGCCCCACAGCCCCTGGTGATCTTGGCTGGGAGAAAAATCAGAGTTTGACATCTCATCCCATTGCCTTCTGCTTTCTGACCTTACTGAGGTCAGGTTCTTCAAGGCCTGGGGGACTGGGACAGGGTTAAGGGGTGTCCTTTCTCCATCCGTCCTCCAACCCCATGGAGACTCAGCATGCCTAGGAATGTGGAAGGGCTTCCTGCGGGCACACCATCTCCTGCCTCCCTATGCCTGTCCTCTGCTGGGTCCTGGGGTCTCCAGTGATTATAGCCCTTGCTGCTTCCCCCACAGTGGGGAACGCAGAGCCCTGCCCAGAGGCTTGAACCTGGCACCACAGGGGTCTGGAATTACACAGAAGACGGGTGACAGCCAAAGTGGATCATGAACGGTGAGGAGAAGTCCAGCAGGTGACAAGGGTAAGGGTCTAAAGATTGGAGGGCACAGCGCAAGCAAAGTCTTGGCAACAAAAGAACTAATGCATCCTAGAAACGGGGCAGGTGGAGCACTGGAAGCTACACCAAGCTTCAGAGTAGTCCTGTGGCCTCGGTGTGGTAGCTCAGGCCTATAATTCCAACACTTTGGGGGGCTGAGGCAGGAGGATAACTTGAACCCAGGAGTTCAAGATCAGCCTGGGCAACATAGTGAGACATCCATTTTTACAAAATATACAAAAATTAACTGTGTGTTGTGGTGTGTGCCTGGAGTCCCAGCTCCTCGGGAGGCTGAGGTGGGAGGATCACTTGAGTTCTGGAGGTCCAGGCTGCTGTGGGCCATGATCTTGCCACTGCACTCCAGCCTGGGTGACAAAGCAAGATCCTGTCTCAAAAAAAAAAAAAAAAAAAGAAGAAAAAGAAAAAGAGAGTGGCCCTGTGAATGCCAAGCTGAAAGCCTGCAATCCCACCAAACTTCAGCAAGCTCTTCGAGTCAGGGGTCAGGGACAGGGTCCTGCAGAGGGGAGGCATGGGAAGAGAAGTGAGAGAATGACCCCAGGGATACAGCCTGGGGGAGGGTAAAGGGGTCAGTGCTTGTCCTAAGTAAGATAAAAGGTAGGGGCTCTCAGGAGGGCAGGCTTGGCAGTGCCAGGGGTGGGCTGGGGACTTGGGAAGTGAGAAGACTGAGGAGCTCCCACCCAGGGGAGGGAGGGAGGTTCGAGTAGAACTCTGGGCACAGGGGTCAGAGGATTGAGGAAGTAATTGTACTGAGGTGGCCGGGAGTGGTGACTCATGCCTCTAATCCCAGCAGTTTGGGAGGCCAAGACAGGAGAATTGCTTGAGCCCAGGAGTTCAAGACCAGCCTGGGCAACATGACAAAACCTCATCTCTACCAAAAAAAAATACAAAAAATTTAGCTAGGCATAGTGGCACATGCCTGTAGTCCTAGCTACTCAGGAGGTTGAGGTGGGAGGATCACTTGAGCTCGGGACGTTGAGGCTGCTGTGAGCCATGATCTTGCCACTGCACTCCACCCTGGGTGGCAAAGCAAGATCCTGTCTCAAAAAAAAGAAAAAAAAAAAAGTACTGGGGTGAGGGGCACAACAAAACGGGACAAGAGAGGAGCTGAGCCCGAGAAGGGGCCTTGTTCCGCTGGGATGGAAGAGGCAGCAGTGGAGGGTTTCTCCGAGGCCCTCATAGGCCTGGGTGCCCAAGATGCCCAGAGCTAAGGTGGCAGCAAGAGTGCATACCTGTGGTACCCCCACTGTGTGCCAGACCTGCCTGGCCACTGTCTGCAGCTGTAAGGAAAATGAGAGGTGCAGACTCCAGCTAGGGCCATGGGGTAGGCTGAGCGGCAGGGTTGGGATTCAACCCCACCTCCTGCTGGACTAACAAGGGGGCTGATCCCTGGGGCTGGCTCCAGACTCCCCAGCCCTCCCCAGAGCATTCAGAGCCCCAGACCCAGCACTCCTGGGAGGCTCTCCCCTTGCCATTAGGAGAATGTAGTATTTATGTGAATGTCTGTTCATGAGTGCAGTGTGCCCTCAGAGTCCACTTTCCAGCATTCCTGGCATAGCCCCCTCCACCCTGCTGGGCTCCGGAGGAGGGAGGGAGAGGGAGGCCCCGCCCCCAGCCCCCTCTCCTCCCACCCCTCCCTGCTGGGCAATGAGGAAAACAGGAGTGAGGGAAGAGCTGTGATGTGGCTAGTGGGGGGGGCTCCCACATCCCAGAGGGGCTGACCTCAGCCTGGGAGGAATGTGCAGGAGGGGAGGGCAGGGGTGGGACGGGCGGGGGTAGGGCCACAGCCAAAGGCCCAGGGTTCTTGGTAGCCCCTCCCTCAGCACCTCCATCTCAGTTCTGACAAGGCCCTCCGAAGGGAAGGGGAACAGGCAAGGAGGGGAGGAGCTAATCTTTCAAAAAAGGTGGGCCAGGGTCCCCTGGGAATGTGGAGACCAGGCTGGGGTGAGGACATGCCTGCAGACGCTTCCCCAGGAGATGCCCCTGGGGTGGGGCCTTAAAGTGTCTGGGAAGTTAGGCCTCACGTGATGATCCTATGGCCGCCCACGCCTGCCCCCACCATGCCTAAGTCCTCTGGGCAGCATGACCTGATACCTACGTGGAACAAGGAAGAGTTGTGACTTTGGAGCCACAAGCCCTGATGACTAAAGCAGGTGTGAGTGGGGCGCCCAAGATCCCATCCAGCCCAGGCTGCACTGGGAGGGTTGCCACAACCTTCCTCAGATGGGTGTCCTACCCCGACCACACCACCCGGAGTCCAGGCAGGGGCAAAGGGGCAGGCCCAGCTGGTGGCCAGGGGTGGGGAGGCAGGTGCTGAGATTTGGCACAACAATCCAGGTTTTTCCAGAAGGAAAAGCCAAGGCCATGGTAGGCCATGCCACTGACAGGCAGCCCCAGAGCAAGGACCCAGGCAGGCCTCTGCCCATGGAAGCTCCCTCAAAAGAGAGAGGTCCAGGGCAGGAGTGCAGGCAGGAAAAGGGACCCCAGCTGCCTTGCCTGGTTTGCCCCATTCTGTTGAGACTCAGGCTCAGGCTGCCTGATTCCAGAATCCTCGAGGGGTTCCAGCCCCGACTGTGACCCACAGGCAGTGACCCTGCTCCTGGAGTGCTGACCTCCATGGGGGCCCCTACCCATGGCCTGGCACACTGGACCTGGGGCTGAAAAACAGAAAGGGGACCATGTGGAATCAGGGACAACTTGACCTCCCATCCCTGGGGACCTCCATTCCTACTCAAGGGAGGGTACACATCTAGAGGGCAGAGGACAGGGCACAGCACTCAATGGGGACAGAGACAGCCCAGTCCTTTTGGCTGGGGGTTGAATCCCAGGCTATTGGAAAGATAATGGGGGGGGGGTTCTGATCCCATTTCCCAGAATGAACGCAGGTGGAGGAAGGTGCGGGGTGATGAAACAGAGACCGGGTCCCTGGGCCTGGAAAACATAAGGCAGTGAGGGCCTATGGGGGCACAGTGGGAGTAGATGGGAGCCTCTGAGGCACTTGCTGATCCTGGCTGCTTGGGTGGAAAGCTGTAAACAGCCAAAGAATGTTGTTTGCTTGCATGGAGCCAGGAGAGCCTGCCCAGGTCCAAGGCTAGAGGCAGCTACTCCTGGAGTAGGAAAAGGCCGCATCCAGGAAGCCCACGAGCCCAGGCAGGGATCTGTCCTTCCACTTGCCCTCCTGAAGGGCCCTGCGGCTCCCGCTGGCCCCTGTTATTCACCTGCCAGCTGGCGAGGCCAGGCCAGGTACACCGGGTCCTCAGGCTCAGGAAGGAGGGGCATAGCCCTACTTCCACTTCCAGGGGACTTGGAGATGTGCCCCTCACCTCTGTCCTTGCTTGGCTGGAGGCATCCAGGGCTGGGCAACAGAACTGCAACACTCGGAATGCCCACACTGCCCCATCAACCTTGGGAGGTGGTAGAAAAATGCCTTTTGCGGGGATGGAAGGCTCAAAGCCCATTCTCAAGCCCTGGTATATTCACTCAGGTGGACCTGAGGGCTCCACTCTACCACTGTCAACATACAGTCCCTCCAGAGAAGTACCACTTATGCTACAAATGGGGCATGTTCACCAGACTCAGCTTCAGGACAAGACCCCAGGTCATTCCCAACTGAGGCTCTGAAGTGCAGGAGCTCCGTCCTGTCTGTAAAACTCCCTCAGTTTTCGGCTCTGGGTTTGGTGGGGGTTGTTCTTCCCACTTCCAACCTAGAAAGAGAAGCCAGAGGAAGGGAGGTCACGTGGTCTGCCCCCCAGCCTCTCAGCAGAGATGCAAAGCCACCTGTCCAGGATGGGGGACTCCAGATGGGCCCCACTCTGTGGTGCAGAAGTGAGATTTGCTGCTCCTCCTGCGTCTGCCCCTCTCCTGCCCTCCTCTCCCTCCTCGACCTGGCTGTCATGGAAGAAGCCACTATTGGCTAGGCCACTGAAGTACTAAGTGGCCCAAGTGGTGAGGAAGGACAGGGGCTGGGTCCTGAGGGCCCATCCGACCTCCAGTTGAGAGCCCCTCCCCTGACCTCCGGCTGCCCGCCCACCCCAGCCGGTCCCTGGGAACAGGTGGCAGCTGAGCTCCCCATTATCTCTCCCCACAGCTCCCCACCTGTGGAGGGACAGGTGAGATATTGGAGTCCCTGGGTTGTGCCCCCACCCAGTGATTCCCTTTGCCTGCTGAGCCCCTGGAGCTGGGGTTTCTTCCTCCCTTGCCTTGGCTGGCCACCTGGCTTCTGGGACTGCCACCTGGGGCACACTTCTGCCTTAAGGCCCAATAGGGGAGGGGTCATCCCTACCAGCCCCTCCCTTGTGCCCATTCCACTGCTGCCTGGCCGCCGTCTCCAGCCGGTCCCGGCTGCCTGCCCGGTCACCCGATCCGCCCTCTAAACTTTACGGCGCAGCGCGCTGCGCGTGGGGCGGTGGCTGGTCTGGTGGGGGCGGGGGCTGCTCCTTAAAGGAGCCGTCAGAGGGTCCCCAGCGGCCCCAGGGTGGGAAGGGGCCAGAGTGGAGAGGTGCTGCTGCGGGAGTCCTCGGTGGAGTGTTAGAAGGCAGCCAGTGTTTGCCTGGAAGACCTCTAGAACCTGAGAAGAGGCAGCGGCAAGTGTCAGCGGAGGGAAGGAGGGAGGTGGGGTCCTGGCCTGGGATGGGGCTAGGAGCTGGGCAGGAGTGTGGGTGGAGGGGCCTGGAACCTGCCCCAGCAGCCGCTCCACTTGCTTAATCCCACCTGGAACCTTGCCTCACTCTCTGGGCTCCTGTGTCCAGCACCTGCCCAGCTGACCCCTGGGAAGGAGGGTGGGCATAGCAGCCAGGTCTTTGCCCCAGCTGAGGGCCAAGGGGAGGTGTCTGGCTTCTAGAGTGAAGGGGTTCAAAGATGGGGAGACCTCAAGGGGTGAGAGAAGTGAAGGGAGAGGCTCAGAAAGGCTGTGGAGGCGTTGAGAGGGAAGGCCAGCTCAGCGAGGCCAGGAGGCTGGGGTGCGAGTGAAGGGCTGCCTCACCTTGCCCCTCTTTGATTCCTCAGGGGTGTGGAGAGAGGGCCCTCAAGCTCAAATGCAGAGGCTGCTTCAGCTGGGTTGGGAGCAGTCCCCAAGTCAGAGGCTGAGGCTTCTGCCCAGGTCTTGGGTCTCCTGGGTGGCACTTCTCCCTCTGAGGAATGGAGTGATTGATGCTGCAGTTGGATTTGCTCACGTACATGCCCAGAGACAAGTCCACTCTTATGGGTGCACACGTTTGCACACGCACAAATGTGCAACACATCTGTGTGCAAAATATGCACATATCACACATATACACTGCGTAGATTGCACAGTGCCACGTGTGTGCACACCAACCCATATCCACACATGTGCAATGACACACTATATATTTGCACATAGACGTGCACACACATGCACATACACACTACACACATGCGCACATCACAAGGGGACACTCGGAAACACATTCACATTCACAGGCACCCACACCCTTGGCTCCAGCCTCAAAAGTGTCTCTGTGTTTTTCTGCGGGACTGTGGGGACACTGCCACCTCCAGAGGCCTGACCCCCTCCTGTCACTCTCACTCTTGACTGGCTTGTTTTGCTCATTGCACTTGGCACCCTCTGCATCCATCTGATTCCTTGTTGGCGCTCTGTCCCCTCTCACATGGGGACCTTGTCTGTGTCTCCCAGTATCCCTCCTCCCAGGTCTAGGCTGGCATGAAGTGGGTGCACATTGTGAATTAATGTCTGTGAGTGTGTATACAAGAGAGGAGGTTACTGGGAAGGGTGACGTGGTGAAGGCAGGCCTGCCAATGCAGGGTGACCCTGAGGGTGTGCCCAGTGGCGTGGGTGTGTCTGTGATTGTGGCCAGGCGGGGCACCCTCGGAGGGGAGGGTTCGGAAGTGGAATGCGACCCCCCAGCCTCTTTCCCCTAGGGGCTGTAATCTGATCCCTGGGGACTCCCCCCCCTAGCCTCCCGCCCTCGCCCTCGCTGCCGACTCCTCTTCCAGATCCTGGGGCAGAGTCCAGGGCAGCTCAAGACTCCTCCACACACACACCCGCTGAACCCTGAGCGCCCTGAGCTGCTGAGATGGGGCGGGCCGGGGCCGCCGCCGTGATCCCGGGCCTGGCCCTGCTCTGGGCAGTGGGGCTGGGGGGTGCCGCCCCCAGCCCCCCACGCCTTCGGCTCTCCTTCCAAGGTAGGTGCACCTGGCAGGCGGGAGGGCCCAGCTTGAGGTGGGCAGGAAAGGGTCCCGGCATGGCCAGGGGTCTCTGTGTTGGCTGTTGCCCCATGTGCGTGCCTGTTACCAGACTGGTGGGATTAGTGGGCACTCTCAGGCCACCTCCAGTTAACCCTATCCGGGCCTCAGCCCCCAGCCTCTGCCCACATTCTCTTCGTGCTTTCTCAGGAAGACCCCTCCTGTCCCCATAGCAACAGACCTTGTCTCTGTTCCGTTCAGTACCCCCAACAAGGCAATACTTCTTCAGCAGAGCAACAGGGAAGTCAGAGCCCCCTTCTCATGCCTCCTGTATAGGAGGGTGGCCCCTGGGCAGTGGCAGTGAATAGGCAGTTCTGCTGAGCTCAGGCTGGTGGTGGAGTGGCAGGAAAGGAACTCTCAGCCTGACTTTTGGGAGTTGGGGTTCTGGCCATCCCTGCATGCCGATCTCCCCCAGGACTCTGGTGTCCATAAGCCTGGCCTCCCAGTGCACCCGCCTGGAGACACCACCTGTCTGAGCATGCCCAAGTTCAACCTGCCTTCCTCTTCCTGGGGGGATATACCACCTACCCTGGCAGCTCCACACGTGCACCTGGGTGGGCTTGGGTTTGCGTGTGTAAACTCACACACACGGAAACTCACATGTGTACAGGCCAGGTCCTAATGGCAACCTTGGCCCATAGAGTCACCACCAGGCAGGACCTGGGGGAGGCTTCCAGCATGGCTGGTGAGTCCTCAGCAGTGTCCTGCCCTGCAGAGCTCCAGGCCTGGCATGGTCTCCAGACTTTCAGCCTGGAGCGAACCTGCTGCTACGAGGCCTTGCTGGTGGATGAGGAGCGTGGACGCCTGTTTGTGGGCGCCGAGAACCATGTGGCCTCCCTCAACCTGGACAACATCAGCAAGCGGGCCAAGAAGGTGCAAGGGACTCCCAACCCCAGCACTCCCCAGGGAAGGAGCCCTAGGACCCCACTCCAGCCTGCCTGGAGAGACCCAGAGGAAGGGGCTCCCTGAGGTAGAGAATATCCCAAGTTCCTGACCTGTGTCCCCTCTCCCCCAACCTCCCCATAGCTGGCCTGGCCGGCCCCTGTGGAATGGCGAGAGGAGTGCAACTGGGCAGGGAAGGACATTGGTGTGAGTGCCGGCTGCCCGGGCCGGGAGTGGGGAGGGTCAGCCCCTCACCCCAGAGACAGGGCAGGGCTAAAACAGAGGCCTGCCTGTTCTGGCTGGGATGAGGGCAGGGAGGTCGAGGTGGCTGAGGTCTGGGGGTGGTGAGTCAGGGTGGGGGCTCGTGTAATTATTCTGGGGGGCCTCTGAGTCATGAGAGGCTTTGCAGGCCTGTGCTTCCCCAGACGCCCACCCTCGTGAGGCCTGGGTTGGTCAGCAAGGGCCCTCAGGTCCCTGTAGCCCATGTTAGTACTTGCCTGGGCCGATGCCGAAGAGAGAGAGGGGTGAGGATGCCACTGGTGAGCTGGGACCTCTTAAGGCTACGTCCCTGGGGGAAGCCTCACACCTCCAACCCTACCAGACTGAGTGCATGAACTTCGTGAAGTTGCTGCATGCCTACAACCACACCCATTTGCTGGCCTGTGGCACAGGAGCCTTCCACCCAACCTGTGCCTTTGTGGAAGTGGGCCACCGGGCAGAGGTAAGGCCGGATCTAGGCAGGGAGGGGGAGGTCAGGAGCGTAAGAAGGGCCTGGTAGTCACAACTTGCCACACCTCCCAGGAGCCCGTCCTCCGGCTGGACCCAGGAAGGATAGAGGATGGCAAGGGGAAGAGTCCTTATGACCCCAGGCATCGGGCTGCCTCCGTGCTGGTGGGTGAGTCCAAGGGCTAAGGCCCCAAGAGAACCCCTTAGAAACTCCAGAACCTCACAAAGTCCCAAGACCCCCAAGAGCTCCAGGGATTCCCCCTCACTGACTCCCTGAGAGCTCCCAGAGCTCCCCAGGCCTTCCTGCCCCAAGAGCCCTCCGTTTGGCTGAGTGGCCCTTGCTCTGTCTGCAGGGGAGGAGCTATACTCAGGGGTGGCAGCAGACCTCATGGGACGAGACTTTACCATCTTTCGCAGCCTAGGGCAACGTCCGAGTCTCCGAACAGAGCCACACGACTCCCGCTGGCTCAATGGTGAGAGGCTGGTGGGGTTGGTGGGAGGAGTCCGTCACCCTCCCACAGGGCAGGTGCCAAGCAAGGCCCATAAAGTAAGTGAGCAGTGGTTGTGGCCAGGTCTTACCAAATACCCTCCTTAATCAGGCACTGGCGTCACAGAGACAGACAAGACAGGTATGACCGTGACCTCTTTGCGTTCACAGATCACATACACGATAAGATCAAGTCCAATGGCCATGAGGCCAGAGAGAGACAAGGGAGGAAGGGAAAAGGAGACTGGGTGGCTGGAGGGGGTTGGGTAAAGGAAGCCGCTGTGCTGAGGGGAGTATGAGCTAATTCCCAAGCACAAGAGAGCCAGCCAGCAAAATTTAGGGATGAGCATTCCAGGCAGAGGGAGCAACTAGTGCAAAGGCCTGGATGCAGGAACAAGCAAAGGAATAGACTTGCAGAGCTAGCAATGAAAAGGGGGCCTGGACTGTCAGGGACCAGAGTCACTTATTCTAAGAGCCATGGGGGCTGGGCACAATGGCTTGCGCCTGTAATCCCAGCACTTTGGGACGCTGAGGCAGACAGATTGCTTGAAGACAGGAGTTTCATACCAGTCTGGGCTACAAAGCAAGACAAAAAATAAAATAAAATTAGCTGGGGGCAGTGGCATGCACACACCTGTAGTCTTGGCTAGTCAGGAGGCTGAGATGGAAGGATCACCTGAGTCCAGGAGTTGGAGGCTGCAGTGAGCCTTGATGCTGCCACTGCAGGACAGAGCAGACCCTGTCTCTAAATAAAATAAAAATTAAATAAGGGCTATGGGCTGGTGGGCACAGTGGCTCACACCTGTAATCCCAGCACTTTGGGAGGCTGAGGCAGGCAAATCGCTTGAGGTCAGGAGTTTGAGACTAGCCTGGCCAACATGGTGAAACCCTGTCTCTACTAAAAAATACGAAAATTGGCCGGGTGCAGTGGTGTGCACCTGTAATCCCAGCACTTTGGGAGGCTGAGGCGGGCGGATCACCTGAGATCAGGAATTTGAGACCAGCCTGGCCAACATGGTGAAACCCCGTCTCTGCTAAATATATAAAAATTAGTCAGGCATGATGGTGTGCATCTGTAATCCCAGCTACTCAGGAGGCTGAGGCAGGAGAATCGCTTGAACCCAGGAGGCGGAAGTTGCAGTGAATGGAGACCGTGCCACTGCATTCCAGCCTGGGCAATAGAGGAGACTTTGTTCTAAAAAAAAAAAAAAAAAAAAAAAAGCCAGGTGTGGTGGTAGGCTCTGACTGTAATCTCAGCTACTCGGGAGGCTGAGGTTGCAGTGAGCCAAGATCGAGCACGCCAGCCTGGGCGACAGAGCGAGACTGTCTCAAAAAAAAAAAAAAAAA